>NC_143440.1:56692500-56960000 GCF_987193195.1 Phasianus colchicus
GATTGTATGCTTCTGTGACCAGAGATGGCAGCTCCTACCCCTCAATGAGCTAGCAGGTGAGTGATGCACACACATAGTTTATTGTAAAAGAGATGCTGTCCTCAGCTCGAAGATGCCACAAGCCAGTTGTACGTGAACACTTGGTGCCATGTTACTTGTGTTGTGGATGTAGTGCTAATTGCACAGTGTTTTCCCTAATGAGGAGATGGGTCTTCCAATAATTTAACAGAATCCCGCTGCAGGCCCTGATTTACCTCTGACAAGTTAAATCAATACTGTGCTGTCTTGCAATAAATAGGCTTGACTTTAAGTATTAATACGGATGTATTTTGGATTAAGGGCCAGTTTTTCAAGGTGAGAGCCCACCGTAGGGCACGGATGCAGCTTGGGGGTGGCTGCTCTCTGCATGGGCTGCAGATCTCAGCTCCCCACACTTGGGGAGCTGCTGGAAGCAAAGGCATGTCTCTTCCCTGGCAGAGATCTTGGTAGGGGCCTTGATCTGAGCAATTTCACTTCCAACCACTTCGTTTAGTACCAGCAGTGAATGCTGTGAGTGGAATGAGGGCCTGAGGATAGTTATCATTCAAGTGATTGCTAGAAAAAAATGGGTTTGTATGGGGCTGGACCTCAAAATCTGTCTCTGTGGTTGTGTGTGTGCTTCCCCTGCTGGAGATGTGTGTTGGGAGGGCGAGCTCCAGAAGGATCTCTGGAAGAGATACTCTGTGATTGGGATGGAGACCTTTCAAGTAATAACCTCACATTACTAAAAGTGTCTCATCATCCTAAAGAAATGCAAAGCTCTGCTGTCTAGAAAGAACCTATTAACTTTTACTATTCATTTTCTGCTACATGTGCACTCAGCTTTTCATACATTTTAAGAACAGGATCCTTATCCCTCTTCTCATGTTGGAGAAGTGGTCCCAAGTCATGAGATGTAGGCTGAGACCTGCTACCACACATCCCTGAAGGACAATCCTAAGGCTTGGGTAACTGAACCAGTGAGAGTGTTAAAAGCAGAGTACTTATAGTGAATATACAGCTTCAACATTTTCATTGTGTCACTACTGTTTAATCCTTCCTTAATCCCCTTATGCTGCTCCGTAGAGGTTTCTTGTGTTATTTTCGTTGTCTTGCTAATAAGATGCTGCACATAGTGGAGATTTACACTGAAAGGCATTAGGGGGGATTATATGAAGATTAGACAAGAAGTACTCACAAAAGGTTGGAGATTTTAGTACCAATTTTTTAAATTTCTATTACAAAAGAATTGTACTGTAAAATTGTAAAAATTTTCTACTGTTAAACTGAAAATTTTTCTTCTATTCAAAAGACTTATCTTGAATTTCAGCACTGGCTACTTTTCAGACTCATGCTAACAGAGCTGGAATCATCTGATTTTTCTATTGCTTTTAAGTGGACCCAAATTCTTGGAGAAAAAGAGAATTAAGCTCCTTCTTCTGCTGGACCAGGGATACATGAACATCGCTGTGGTACCTCTCATGAAGAGTTTGGATGGGCTTTGGCACCCAGCAGAGACTGTTGATTTCAGAAGGGCTGTGCAGGTGGTAGAAGGCTCTTTGTGCTGAGTCTTTACAATCACAATTACCTAATTGCAAGCACTGGCTGCAGTAGACTAAGACTGATATCTTGCAGATGACATTCTGGTCTGTTGTTTCATCATCACTAAATAAATGTAGCTGGAATTTTGCAGAAGCAAAGCCACGCTGGCAGCAGATCAGCAATGAAAATGGAAAATAAAAATGCTTTTAAATAAAATAGCAGAAAACAGGAGGTAGCAGATTTTATGTGTAACCATCAGAGCTCCAAGAAATTAATCTAATATAGGACCTAAACTAGGATTGATTTTGAATATATTGCCCATTAAATCAGGACTTGCTTTGTCTCCTTAGAAAACTACAACATGGTGTTCAGCATCAACTCCCAAAGCCAACTTGGGTCCCTTCCATGAGAAACCTTGACCCTCTGCTTTGGGAATCTTTGCAAGGTTTCACATCTGCCTGGGGGATTTCCTAAAGTCCTGTGCCAGATGCTGGTGGATGTCAAACTATTTTGATTTTTAGAGATCTGAGTTCCTTCCAAAAAATGGCACAGAATCCTAAATAGTAAGTGAGGCTTGCTGGCACCGTGTTTGCTTTTCTTTCTAGCATTTTTGTTTGTCCTTAACAGTGGTCCTGAGCTGCCTGTGTTACACAGGTTGGAAAACACAGCTTTAAATGACTCGTTTGCAATAGGGGGGTGCTTAGCTGGGAATTCAGCAGAGCATCCTACTTCTGAGACCCATTCTGAGCTAGCAGTGTGTTTCCTTCACCCTAGTTTTTATTATTAGCACAACTAATAATGGCTAGTTTTTATTATTAGCACCTTTTTGTTGTTAGAGCAGCGTTGTTTGCTGAAAATAAACTCAGTGAATGAATGGGATAAGGAAAATGAAATCCAAGGCCTGTACAGCCGTGAGGATGTAAGTACCTAAATGTGGTCACTTTGAAGGGATGCCAGTTTCTAAATGCATGTTTAGCTGGAGCTGTGGTCTTCACTGGGGGGTGGAACTGTTTCTCACAGTCATCTTTTGATAGGAAGTGGACATACTCTGTCCTTGTACTCTGAGGTACAAGCAGCTCCACTTCAAACACGCCAGAAAGCTTTGTCTGAAAACTCTCCTGCAGTGGGAGTTCTGGACCTGCTATCATCCCATTTAGTGGTTCGCTGTTCTCCTTGTTAAACAGTTCATCTGCTGACAGAACTTTCCATTAATACGATTAAAGTCTCTTGCTCCTGGCCCTGTCAACACAGTTGTCCATAATTAATCCTTTCTTTTATGCAGGGACCTCTTACACACATGAAGACTGCTTTGCTGTTTCCCCTCTGCCTTCGTTAAGTGCCTGACCCTGGTTCTTCCCATCTTCACACACACACTGTTATTTCGACCTCTGATCCCTCTATCCTTTTTCAGATCTTTTCTGAAGCTTCAGATCTTGCTTCAAAATCTCTGTGAATGCTGCACCCAGCCTTTAAAATTAGAGGGGCTGTGAAATATAAAATTAGAAATGTAATGCAGCACCACCACCGAGAAAACAAATGCTATCTCTTTATGCTATATTTGTCTTAAAAATTGGTCATTTTTCCTTCACCTTTGGTGTTGGAACTAGATGGTCTTTGAAGTCCTTTGTAATCCAAGCCATACTATGATTCTAAGTAATACTGAGTTTCTCCACCCAAGGACCTTTGTGCTGTCATCTGAGTGGTGGGGACTGCAGTGTTGGATGGTGCAAGCTCCTGCTCCCAGTGCAGAACTTGCAGTGCTGGTGGTGGCATTTTGGGACAAGCCAACCCTGGCTTCCTAGCCTGCTGCTCTGTTGTGGTAGTGGTATTACAAAAAGCCTAAAGAAATCTCATTAACTGCGGGCTACACAAAAGATAGCAAATAGGAGAAGTGATTTACTTTGTCATTGACATGCACCACAGTCATGATGACAAACCTGAAATGAAAATTGTCTCAACTCAAATGCTCTCCTGTGGTAAAGAAGAGGCATTTCATGATTGTGGAATTAGAAAATGTAGACAGCTTATTTCATTTGTGGCAGTTTTGTTAATAATGCATGGGGAAGGCAAGTAATAATCTGGCATGCAATTACGTTTTAAACTGTTTTCATGGGGTGAGAAAAGATAAAACCAATAAACACCGAATAGCAACAAAAAAAACCCCAATAAGTGTTGAGCTTCTGACTATTATTCTGTCTGTGTTGGGTATTTGAATTGATACCAGTCTTACTCTTTGCTATTGCTGCAGACTGTGAGCTGGACATCTCCCCATGCTGTTTTACGCCAGCAGGTTTCAGTGGCCAAGCTGAAGTGGGAGCCTTTCTTCTCCTCTCTTAAACATGCAAAGAGTTTGAAATTCAGGTGACTTTTGATGAGGGATGCCCAGACTCATTCAGACAGTGCTTCAGAAGCTCAAAGTGTGATCTCATAGGCTCACAGTTCTGCCAGTGCTGCTTCTTAAGCAGGGAGGGTTGCAGGGAATGCTGAGATTGAATCCTTCCGATGAGGTCTCTGCATGCTACAAATGAAATCTGTGTGTGTTACTCAATAAGATTCTTGCTTTTTGCTGTGCCTGGCTCTCAGTAAGCCTGTAAGCTGCAATTTATAATGTGGTGCTAAAGAAACTTTGCCTTACTGATTCAGGATTAGGACAGCAGGATCGATTCAACCTGACGGAGGCTGTGATGCCACTGGCATCACAAATCGTTTTTTGGTTTTACATTGTGCACCTTCTTATTCCGCAAATATGAACGAGAATGAATTCCTAATGTTGGAGGTAACATCTAATAAGTTTGTCAGCCTGAAATTTAGGTCTTGTTTCCAGTGATGCCAAAGTGCTGAGGATCCATCTAAGCTGATGTAGATTCACCCTGTTCCCATAAAACAGTGAGTGACCCTTTTTAAAAATGAAAGGTTACCCATGCTCAATATTGATATTTCTTCTTAACCTACTTAATTGCTTGAAAATATTATTTCATGATCTTTTTCTTTCACAACAGAGCAAAAAATCTAAGAAGTCTCCTTGTCTGCAGCAGGGGGGCTGGGAGATTCATGATCCTTGAGGTCCCTTCCAACCCTGGCAATTCTGTGATTCTGTGATCTTTCAGGTCTCTTCCAACCCAAGCCATTCTATGGTTCTCTGATTGCCAGCTCTGGGGACATGAGTGCATATCTCATGATGATTATAGAGGAGGGTTTTTCTGCTCTAAAAGTCACGTGGCTAAGGAAAATCTGAAGTTTATTTTATTAAATGAAATTTTCAATTTCCTGTTATTCCCAAGGAAAGCTCAGAAATACTAGTTGTCAGGTCTATGAAATCCTAGTGAATAAAAAGCTTTCCAAAAGCAGTGCTACAGATGTTAGTAGTTCCAAGTCATGGAATCATAGAATGGATTGGGTTGGAAAGGACCTTAAAGATCATCTTTTTCCAACCCTGCTGCAACCCTGCAGGGCTGTCATTCACTAGATCAAGATGCCCAGGGTCCCCTGCATCCTGCTATTGAATGCATCCAGGGATGGAACAGATCTCCTGCTTTGAGAATTGTGGAATTACTTTTGATGGGAGCTGCTAGGATTGGGGCAGCCATCAGATAATTTGGGTTTGGTGGTAAGCAGCACAGCATTGTATAATGTGTAACATCAAATTATATGAGCTGGCCTCTTGCAGTCATTGCACAGCTGTCCATCCATGATCTGAGCATTTTAACTCCTGGTGTCACGGTGCTGTCAGAGCCAGCAATGCAGGGTCCAGCTGCCATCTGCTTAGCTGCAGCTCTTTGGGGTTTGGTGGAAAAGTGGCTTGCAACAGCAGAGAAAATCTTTCCTGCTCTGTGTGACAGCAAACTGCAAATCTTCCTATCATCATCTCTGAGTAGATGTTTAGCTGGTGCCATTAATCTGATTTCTGTAAACTGCCTGCTCGGGAAGCCCAAAATTAGAATGTATTGCTTTTTTTTTTTTTTTTTATTCGCACTAGAAAACAGGGTGGGTAGTAAAGAGTGAATTCCTGGGCTTGATTTGTTGAAAATAGCAACCCATGTTAACATGAGCCTCTGGAGATCAGTATATAAACACTCAGCCCTCAAGGGAATTAAAATCTCTTCACATTTAGCAATATTGCTTGTGGTGATTAGGTCGTATTTTAGTTGGAAATGAATCCTCTGCTTCTAGGTATTTGCAGAATACCAGAAAAGCTGGATAAAGTTAATATCTCTGTGGCAGTGAGCATAATGTGTGAGACTTCGGTGTGTCTTCAGGATGAATGTTCTCAAATACAGTGTGTCTGATGATAGAGAAGTCAAGGGTAAGGCAGTCTTTCTGCCACAAGCCAGGGGATGGCTGGGAGCAGCAGTTCCCATGGAATGCCATTGCAGAATCACTCATCAGGCCTGGACAGGTGGAAGATTTGGAGAAGACAGCCAGAAACTCACTAGTGCTGATTTTTATTCTGTTCACTGGGGAGGCACTTGAGAATACAATTGCTTTGAACAAGTGAATAGGACTCTCCAAGCACTTCATTATTTTTCTGAGTCAGAGCTGTCTTGCATCTCCTGGGCTCATATAAGTGGGTATCCACCACCTGAGCATGGGGATCAATGAACTGCCACGTCTCTGTGTTGGAAGAAGCAGGTGTTTGGTCAAGCAGCCACTGGATGTGTGCAGAAGCAATTGTTGCTCCTGCAGCAAGCACACAGAAAAGTATTTTGCATTCTCTTGTCCACATATGATACGTGCACGTGTATGGTTGGGGGTCAAAGGATCATGACAGGTTTTTATGGGTTCCTATTAGAATAGGCTTGATATTCTGGGACCCAACAGTATTTAAGCCAGTGAGAATTTTGTCTGAAGTAGAACAAAGCAAGGAATTCAGGATATGATTCTTTATAATCCATGTGATACGACTTGGCACAGCAGAGAGATTTACAATTCTTTTTTTTCTGCATGCCTTGGAAGCTGTTTTAGACTGAGTTTGCTGTTTGAATCAAGTAACAGAAGCTTCTTGCTTCTGGTGAATGTTCAAACTAAAGCCTTGAATTCTCTTTTACATAGAAATGCTTTTTGTAGGATCCATCCATTTTGATCTCAGTTTGACTGTTTATATCTCTTCTGCGTCTTGCATCTAATTTATATTCCAGGATGGTAAAATGAACTTGATAACAGCCCTTTAGCTTGTTGTCTAAAAACGCATGCTCAGCCTGCAAGAGCCAGTAAAATCATGTTTATGAGGGTATTATGGTCTGGTAATTGGGAACAGACTGACCTGTTGGCTGTGGGGCCTACGGAAAGTGGATTGCATACAGATCTTGTAACTAGCTTTGTTCAAAACGAACTGACTGCAGTTTTGGATCTGAACCCTGTTCTAGACCCAATTAGAGTCAAAGAAGGTATTTTCATATCTCTAAGTGAGCATTAACACTGTTTCCCATTGGAAGCATCTGCCCTAACTTAATATCTAAAATGGCCAGGGTTGAGCACCTCACCTCACTGGACAGAAATGAATGCATTCAGTGAGTTCCTAATTTCAGATTGCAACAGACGTGTAGGGGAGACCAGGCAAGCTGTCTTCTAGAGATTCCAGTTTCTCACCATTCACCTTTAAAAGGTTTATGGTGTAGCTGTTTCAGACCTTAATGTTCAAAGCCAGGTGAGATGAATCCCATTATCAATGTGTAAATTCAGTGCTCTGTGTACCTCTGCAGCTATTGTCCTTTAGCTGAGATGATTCTGTCTCCCTGTGGCAATAGCACGCTTGTCATCTTCATTGGGATCAGATATTCCATCACTTCTCAGTGGGACTGTATGATCTTGGTTGTCAGTTCTTTCCCATATGAAGAAAAAAAAGCCCTCCAAACCAAACCTGGCATGGCTTGATGAGTTTATGGGTTATGTTCTCTGTAGTCCTAATGAACACAGGGTGGTGGAGAGTCCTTATTGGGGATCTCATTTGTGTCTTACCCCAAGATATACCTCCAAATGGTTTACTGTCTCTTGCCAGCTTTGTCAGCAGGAAGCAAGTACATCCGTGGCTGGAATGTAGATTGTAAGCAAGCATCTGTCTCTGTAGGACTGATGCTTCAGATAAACCTGGAGTTACTCGAAGTTCCGCTACAGCTTTGAATGTAGGTTGCAATTTTAGTGACGGAAAATAATTAGTTTGTATCCTTAGAGTTGGTCCCTTAAATATGCATAACTAGCTACTGTTGCAAGTCAGGAGGATGGTCGATGTTTCGACAGCATCAGCCCCATTCTGATATGAGTGTGGAGTCCTCGTTAGCAAATGTAATTCAGCACTCCCTAATTCTGACTGCCTGCAGCACTGGTTTGCTGTCAGGTGCATGAGCCAGCAGCCTTGCAACTTCTCCATGTGCTCAGCTGTGTTAGTATTTACCGAGGGACAGAGGCTGTGCTGGGCAGCACACACTGGAGCTGTGCTGGGCAGGAGGCGGTTCTGAGGCCTCACCAATATCCTTAGGCCGCGGGCTGAGGAAGCTGAACTGAAGCACGCTAATTCAGTGGTTGCCATCTACATTAAAACCAGAGAAAGGATATGTCACCTGGCTTTAGAGCTTTGTTAGCATCTTAAACCAGAGAAAGGATATTTCACCTGGCTTTAGAGCATTGTTAGTGTCTTACCGGTGTTTGCCTTAAGTAGGAACAGATGTGTAGCTTGCTGACCTGCAGTTTGGGTTATAATATACACTGTGTATACTTTACTACTTTACCCTTGGCTTTTGGGAAGACAAGCCATGTTTTTCCCACTGTGGTACCATGTATAAATGTCAGTATCAGCAGATTTCATGTTGACTTGCAGTCTGTGGAGTGACTGTCATTCCGTCCTGGTAAACTTGGACATGAAACACCACGTGTGGATTTGTTTCGGATGTACTTCAGGAGAAAGAGACTGCTTGCTTCTCTCCTTTCTACTCCATATTAATTTATTTATCTCTTTGGCATGATTAGAGAGGAGATGGGGGCACACAGGCAGGATCAGAGCACCTGCATCAATAGCATCATCTGCATAAATGCAATCAGCTGTTCACATAGGAGCGGGAATAGGTGGCCAAAGCTCAGACTTGTGTAGCTTTCAGAGAAGCTGTTTCCAGCTGCAATCTTCAGGGGGATGTACAGGTACCAGTCACGTGTTTTTGAAGCGTTTTTATACCTGCTTCTTTTCTCTTGTAATTGTTGTACAAAGCAGAGATTGCTGGGATAGGTACTTGAAAGGTTTCTTTCTGAATTTGAATATAACTTCTGAGTTACTGCGTTGAAATAATTGCTGATCTTCCTTCAAAAAAAACCAAACTAAGCAGGCTATTTTTCGATGCAACCACGTTCTGCCGGTAACATTGAAATTATCTGAAAGAAATGTCTCAAATTGCTTGACATCATCTCATGCATTTCACCCTCTCCATTGTTAGGGTTCGTTAATGATTCCATTACAAACTCCTATTTGCAGAAACGGTTTTCTAAAACCCATCTGTGTTGTATTGTTTATGTTATATAAACGCTCAAGGACTAGACGTGTATTAATAGATAGCCTTGTGATTGTGGAGCCAGCAATTACTTAACTTGTGATTACTCTATCACAAAGTCTGCTGACGCTCAGCACTTTGGAGAGGAGAATAAAATTCCTTCTGCAAATTGGGAAGATAATTTTCTTTGGAATAGCACTTGTTACACAGTGCGGGAAATCTTCTGAATGCAGATAAGCAGTAAAAGCTGATTAGCTTTATGGGATGCGTTGTGATGCTTTGGGAAAAACTATCAGGGTGGTGAGACTTATCAGGCCCAGGGGATGAAGTGAAGGTTCTAGAGCGGAGTTGCAAGCATTCCAGGAGAGGATGTGCTGGGTAGAAAAACAGGTGACTTTAATCTTTTATTTCCTCTGTTGTTCTTACATAGCATGTCCCAGTGCTGTTGTTCTCTGTGCTGGAACAGAAAGCCTTGAGATTTTGTTCTTTTCCATAGTGTTAGCCATTGATTCTTACTGTGTCACTGCTCCCTGATGATAGAGTGCAGATCACACAAATAGGAGTTAAAGATGTGCAGAACAAGATTGTGCATTTAAGATAATATCCTACACTGCTGGCTTCTTTGCCCTGAAGACTTTGGAGCTGTTTCCTATCCCCTGTGGGTACGGTGATATCATGGACTGATACCTTCCAATACACAGGGGAGGAATTGCCGTAGCTTCTGTCTTCTGCAATAATTATTTTGTGACCAAGAAGAGGCTCTTGTTGCAATGTAAAACATTTGAGATGCATGCTGACTGCCTTTAGGAAGCCCAGCTTGTGATCTTCTGGGTTGGAGATTCTTCGTCTTTTTCAAATCACTTCAATGCCTTCCTGTATTGCCTTCCAATAACTCCTCCCTGTAGGAAGAGATGGAGGACCAAGCTCCAGTTTCTAGCAAAGGCACGAACAAAATTTTTTTACATTGGAAATACAGAACTATAGAATTATTTGAGTTGGAAGAAACCCTCAAAAGCCATCTGGTCCAACTCTCTGCAATGAACAGGGACACCACAGCTCAGTCAGGAGCTCGGAGCCCCATCCCCTGACCTTGGGTGTCTGCAGGGATGAAGTACCACCACCTCTTTGGGAAATCTGTTCTAAAATTATTTTTCATAGTTGCTGTAATAAATATGTTGAATGGAAATGGAATGGTTTGCTCAATGAAACTTCCTGGTTGCTCTGAACAACATCTGATAGTAGAAATAAAAATAATAATGAGATTGAAGAGATTGGATTTAGAAGAAAGAGGGTTAAAATGTCCCGGCTGATTCAGGGGAAGAAACTAAACTAACTGTGGCCTATATATGTCTTCTAGTTGTGACACTTTTTGTAGGGCATTAAAAGAGGAGAGACTCCTGCAATACCACTGCTTTGTTATCTGATAAAGAAGGAGCTTGATGTTACTGGCTCTTTCGCCCAGTGCAATTCTGGTTTAGTGGCTTTGTAGGAGTTGCATTATTCAAAGTTTCTTTAAAACAACCACTGTAATCATACATATGTTGTCACAGTGTAAGGAACCAGAAAATTGCATTGCATAATTCCCTTGCAGTTGTCTGAGAAATCTCCTGTCTGCTCTGCTAACACAGAGCAGATATCTGATGTGGAATCGTTCTTTTCCTACAAAGGGATTGCAGTGCTTTCAAGTTAGAGAAGAGCAATAGCAAATATATTTATATTTTATCTGCTATACTTAACAATCAAATGAAAGAAAAGTGTTAGCAGAGGTCAAGCATTGTTTGAATGTGTTGCAAATGGTTTCCCAGGGAAACAGCAAATCAGTACTCATAGCCTACTGCAGCATCTTCAGAACAACATCCAGCCACCAGCCCCAGCCGTGTTTACTATAGTACTTGAGACCAAAAGTGATGCAGACCAAAGGCAAGGGAACGTGTGAGTAGGAGCAATTCCAAAGGATGAAGAAACATTCAGCAAGAGTGGCACCGTTACCATCCTACAGTGTTTCTGAATTAAATTCGCCTGTGTCAGACGGTAAATGCTTTTTTTCCTTTATATTTAAGGCTAGGCAGGAATTTACTTTGCATGCTGCTCCTGCTGTGTTCCATGCAAAGGAACGTGAGTGTGTGTGTGGATGTATTTCTACGTTTTTAAATTCACTAATGCTTTGATAGCATTTTTCACACTTTAATATCATCTAGGATAAGTGCAGTTGCATTTCTTCTTTGTGTGTTCAGTTGCTGTGTGAGTGATTTCTGATGAAGAAACTGATGTTGAAAGAACAACCAAAAAAAAGTTCTTGTGCTTCCATTCTGGCTTTTCAAAAGGCTGGGAAATTAGCTCTGTACTATGCTATTGATTTTATTATTAGTTAGTACATCGTTAGCATTAGTATTTTAATAACGTGCCCCAGGTCTATTGTTGTTTTAAAGACAGAGGCACCAACTTTTTGTCCCTGCTGTCCCTCAGCTCGAGATGGCAGTTGTTCCCTTGCACTGCTTTTCCCCCCTTATTTGCAGAGGTGTCAGCTCTGAAGCAATTCCTTAATACAGAAACCACAAGGTAGAAACTGTGAAACCCGTGCTGTGCTCTCGCTGACATGACAGCCAAGCATAAAGTGCAGAAACACGGCTTGTTCCCTGCAGAGTGCATGCCAACTTCACAGCACAGCTCAGTGTCAGCTGGAAACTCGGAGATGTCCAGCGAGAGAGAGATCACTGCACTTAGCATGGTGAGAATGTACAGCAGGGATATGTGTAGTATAAATCAAAAGTTGAAAGGAAAACTTTCTAAAAAATATTCCTAATGTTCGGGTTCAACATGGAGTTGTTTTCTTACTGTCTGTAGAAATCTCAGGCTTTAACTGTGCTGTTGCAAGTTTATTACACTCAATGTCAGACGTTTCTGATTGCTGAGTGTTGCTTTCTAAAGTTGCTTGTTCTGCCCAAAATGAATTCGCTGCCTGCCAGGTGTGGTGTGTTCTTAAAACACTCGAGCTGGAAAATTGCAAAGTGTGTGCTGTCTCTGTCCTGATTTTTGTTATTCCGACCAGCAGCAAAATTGTGATTCCTTTTTTTTTTTTTATAGAGTTAAATTCAGCACTACATAAAAGCAAAGCAAGAGGCACTGCACAGCAGAGCATGACTTCCAGCTCTTCAATCTACCTGGATCACACCGGCTTAAATTACAAACAGGGCTGGGTTTTGGTACAGCAGGCAACTGTCTGTCTTTTTACTTGGGAGTATGTGTGCAATATGGAGTATTCTGCAGTCTCAACACTTAGCTGGTGTTTCTTTCTTGAGGGGAAAAATGCCCTAAGGAAAGCTGAAGGAGTGGATGGAGCTAGCTGCTTATGTTGGTGCCTTGCTGTTGGGTTTTAGAAAGTGTGAAATAGTTATCCCTGCCCTCACCTGGTTCTTGACGAGCAGTGGGATGAGCTGGTTGATGAGGTGATTTGCTGCTCCTGAGACATTGGCTGGCCACTGCCTAGCCCCATCCAGCTGTTCAGGAGTCTTAACCTGCTCCCCATGCTCAAAAACAGCACCATCTGTTACCTTAGGGAAGGAAAATCCAGTCATTGAAGGAAGAAAGGGCAATAGACTGGAAGTGACTACATGACAGCACTTGTCATAGCTGACAGGCTGAAAATGGAAAGGTCCTTGCTGGGGATGAGGCTGACCAGGCAGAACTAATGCTAAGCCCTGCTAACCTAGACATGAAATGTGTGTGCAGCAGGTTTTACAGAACAGCAAAGATTTTAGTGGGGATTTCCAGTGAATCCCACTGGGATAGGGCAGCTGCCAGCTTCCCAAAAATGCTGCAGCTGTCTCTGCTTCCTTCACAGGCATCAGGAGAACACGTGGAGAGGATGCCACAGAGACTTGGGCCCTGAGCCTGTGTATTGGGACAAGAACAGGAGCAGTGCCCTATGTTCTTTTACCCCACTGCTCCTCAAAAGTGTTTGAATAGGCTCTAAGTCAGACAGAGAAACCAAAGGATCTGCTTAATGCATGGCAGGTACCGAAGTGCTGCCTCAAGCCGGAGGCAGACAGATTTGGAGTCATCTCAATGCATCTCAATGTAAGCCTCTGGAAGTACTGAGAAAGTTGTTTGAGCTTCCTGGAGCCAACAGGAGAGATGGATGCCTCTGAAAGGTGATTCATCTCCTTGGATCGGATCAGTATTGCTGGGAGCTGGAATGAATCACTCTCTGGAGGCACCCATCAGACAGGAGAGGCAATAGTTGGTGTAGGAGATGAATATAAGCAATTTGATATTGAGTTGTGTGTCAGTGTGCTGACTGCTTTTACACTCGTATCTTAGGAGACCGATGAACCAGCCTGGATTTATTGCAGTGTTTCATGAAAGTAGAAGCTATCTCATAATTAGTTGATAATGAGATGCATATGAGTGATTTCAGGAGTGTCTTGGGTCTAAACTCCTTGTACAGCGACTTTATGTAAAGCAGCCTCGTGGCTTTTGTTGAAGCTACTGTCGATGTGCTGCAGTGAAAGTAAAATGAGAGTTTAACTCATAATGTCTGTTGCTTTTTGGAAATGTCACTACATTTCAGCAATGACAAGATTCATTGGCATTTCAGAGGATTCTCTTATTTCTTGGTGAGATTCATAACTTTTTATTTCAGAGTAAAATGTATAAATCTGTGAAATTATTGGAGGCACATCTGGTGTAATTTATTATAAAGTTTGTCAGAGAGGTTTTCTGTAATGGGATGATATGTGATTTCAAATGAAGTGATTTATGCTTATCTGCTGCTCAGTCAGTGCTGAAGTGATGAAAAATAGGTCTCAGGCCCAAGAATCCACTGGTTTTGATTGGTTCTGAGTCTGGCATGTCTGGGGAAAAGTGAGTTTGCCCAAGGAGGCTGTGGATGCCCCATCCCTGCAGGCATTCAAGGCCAGGCTGGATGTAACTCTGGGCAGCCTGGTCTGCTGGTTGGTGACCCTGCACATAGCAGGGGGGTTGAAACCAGATGATCATTGTGGTCATTTTCAACCCAGGCCATTCTATGATTCTGTAATTATTATGGATGTGTCACAGCAAAGGATGTTCCTTTTGGTTGTGTTCAAAGGACTGTGGCAGAAGCTGCTACTGAGGTAATCTCATATGGAATACTGATATCAGCAAAAGCTTAAATTGAAATCCTTGCTCTGAAGCTGAACTTAGGGCACCAAGGCTCACAAGTCCCCTTAGGGTCATTTTCTCAGGCAGATGGATGTTGGCTTATGAATGGCACTGAGGGGAATGGCTTAGTACATGGGCATGGTGGTGATGGGTTGATGGTTGGACTACATGATCATAGTGGTCTTTTCCAACCTTAATGATTACTCAGGGGGAGTCACCAGAACAAAAACCTCTGACCCCCAGCTTCTTGCTCCTCACACAACAGCCTTGTGTTTTTAGGACACGTAGGGATGCCAGCAATGTTTTCAGACAACAGAGTTCAATCCAAAATATTCCACTCCCAATAGTTGCTTTATATTATGTTTTGTAAATGTGCGTAGGTCATTTTCTTTACAAGTTGCAGAAGTTTCATTTTCAGCATACAGAAGTCATTCGCATCGCTTTCTCTGCCTTCCCAAATTTTTGTCCATTTGAGTAAAATGTAAAAGTTAACTGTTCCTGGTACTCTTCCTGGTACAAATGCAAAGGATAGACTGTCTGATTTAGTTTCTACATTTGTATATCTAGAGTAAGCCTAATTCTGGAGTTGCTGTGTTGCTCTTTCCAATTTTTGTTCAGTTTAGTGCCCTGTATTGATATGAGTCAGGGCCACGGATGAATCCTTTAAGCTCTAAATATGCTGTGTTATGACCAGTAACTTTAATATATACGTAGCCATGACATTTCAGAACACACTGCTGCTCTCTCTAGCTGCCGTTTGCACTTCAGATGCTGTCAAATAAACTTATTTCCAAAATTTGTTCTGACACCCGCACATTGGTGCTGATATATGAATTCTGATGTCAAATCAATGGGATTCTTTGTCTGTGCTGAAACAGAGACAGTGATATTTGAGTTATGTTGGAATGAGAATGGGTGAGAAAAAGTAGTCTGATAAAGTGGGTAAGGAGGGAAAAAACAAACAGGGAAAAGCACAGCAATGCACATAGTGGCCCTTTACTGTAAGAAACAAATTCTGAACTCCTCCAGAGATGGCTATCCCTTGTGCTCATGCATCAGAGCTCCCCAAAAGCCATTCTGCAGCTTGTTTACAGCCAGAAAAGCTTTTATTTTCTCCTGCAGAGGGCTCTTTTTTTTTTCTTCTTTTTCTGTATGGTTACAGCTGTTGAACATAACGATGCTGCAGCCTGAATCCATTTTGTGCTGCAGTCCCCAGTTGGAGGTTTTAGGACACAGCAGCTGTAGACCATGCAGGTTTGCCATATTCCCAGGTTTGCCAAAGAGCTTGCATCTCGGAATGACTTTTTCATGCAGCTGTTGTACAGAATGATGGATGTACAGACTTGCAGGTGTTTTTATCAGACTGGCCTGCAGAAGCCAAGGCAATTATACAGCAATTGACACAGGAATGTTAGTCTAAGGGATCAGCAGCCAGCTATGAGGATCTTTGGAGATGAAAATCAACCACTGCATGAGTAGAAACCTCTGTGCAGCTTGCTTAGAGAATATTTCTATCTTCCCTTATTTCCAAAAAATGAATAACCGTATATATCCACCCTTATTACCTGGCTTCATTGAGTTTAAATGGAAGTTCCTAAACTTTGATACATATGTTAAATCTCAATGCTATTCACACTATGGTTACTTCCAACAACAGCAGGTACATGTGCCCATACACTGTATGCACATGTCTTGTGTCCTTGGCATCCCAAGCACAGGCAGGATGTGCAGACACTGCACCTTGCCTTGCCAGGTGGCTTTCACAGACCTTGCAGTTGATGTGAGCAGATGTCGCAGATGAAGTCTGCAGTCCAACCATATCAGGCACTGGGATAGGAGCATGACAAAGCTTCTACATTGGCAGTAGCAATCTCTCTAGCAATCAGAAGAGCTGGAAGGAAACACACAGTGCAGGTGCAAGGACAAAGTGGAATCCCAGATTGTTTTCACAAGTGGCTTGTGCTATGTGAGGATGCTTCTGCCCAATTCTGATTGTTTTCCTTCCATTCTGAGTGCCTCGTTTGTCACATCTCATACTGGGAGATGCAGATGCACTCATATTTCTTTCACTCAAAGCTAACCTGTGGTATTGTAGTTGGCAGAGTTAGACACATCTTTCCTCTTTGGTTCAGAGATGCATCCTCAGTCTGTAGTTATTATGAATTAGTATGTTTATATGTGGTTTAGTTTATGCTTTTTTTTTTTTCTCCTGGATTTTGCTTGTAAGTCTAATCAAGGTGGTGTTCATCAGCCTATATCTTAAATCAGGAGCAGTAGGCATGCTGTGTCTTGCTCCCAGTGCTGTTATCATCACAAAGTCAAGGAGGTGCAGGGCTGGATGGTGGCTTCAGGAAGTTCTTTGCATCCTCTCCTCTAAAGCAGAGCAAGATGCATCTTCATCACCCCTGATGGGTGTCTCTGTCATTTGTCTCTGCTGTGAGACCATTTTTCAGGCACTTAATGACAGCCAAAGTGAGACTTTTCCCTCTTTTCAGGGTGACACGTCTCTCGTTAGGCATTGTGTTATTTATGGGGTGATGAAATTTAAGTTATTTGCTCCCTCTTTGTTTGCTTTATAGCAAAGATAGGAGGGCATATTGAAGTTATGGAGATTTCTAAATGTGAGGGAGGTTTCTGTCATTTTGAAATGAATGGCTGTTTGCAGACACTGAGGAGATAATTGGCAGGAATTGCAGATGGACGTCACTGTTAAACTCCAACAGAAATGTCTGCACTTTTGCTTTCTGCTCCTGACAATAGTTAATCATAGTACAGGAGAAATGCTGTATACCATCACTGAGTCATTTGCTATTCATTAAGACGTGAAAATCTTGTTTTTCCCAGGGCAAAAAAAATAATTGTCATAACCTTCTCATCCCCTTCAGACATAAAAACTTCCCAAGCTACAGAAAAGTGAATAAACAGGGCATTACTCAACTGGTCATACGTGCATAGCTCTGATACACAAACACTCTGTGTCTTCAAAAGATGTTTTTAAATGGAGAACATCACTGAAGTCTGAGTTATGATGAAATAATTTGTCTTCACTGAGCAAAGTTGGAGGTGCTTGCTCCTGAATCCTGTGTAGCACGTTGTCTGTAAAGACTCTCCTTCTAGAGTTGGTCTGCTTGGCTTTCGTAAATGTCATTATGGCTTCATGTCCTGACTTGAACTGCTAGTTCTGAACTCTTTAAAAATGGGGGAGATTTTGCCCTTGGAGCCCTTGCACCTGAAGATATTACCACTATTATCACATTAATAGTGGTAATATCTTCAGGTGCAGTAGTGTGTCTGCAGAACAGCCTTGCTGGTTATACTCAGTTTCTGTGGGTCTGTACCAATGAAATGAAGGGCAGGATTTGATTTTACATTGAATCCCTTTGGCTGAAATTAAACAAACTATGGACCTAACTCCACTAGGTAGCCCTGCCCGCAGCTGTGTGGTAGCAGTGGCAAACAATCCAATTAAAGCCATAGCTAATGCTCTCTAATGAGGTTTTCTTGTTATAAAATTGACAGAAGAAGCTGTCTTCCTCTACCAATGGCACTGCAACTCAGTCCCTATTTCTTTTGAGTCGTGCTCATCCGATGTTTCTCCAGCCACAAATTTTACATCATCTTCTCCTTACTGCACGACATTAGGGCCAGAATTTCTCTGCAAGAATCTCCAGCCCTCATGGCTGTGTGCTGACTGCTGATGAGCATGTGCACACGGGCTGCTGGAAGCAGTGGGCTGGTGATGCGTGAGTTCGTCCTTCACTGCAGCGGATGCTCACCAGCAGGTAAGGTTGCAACACAAAGGAAGCGTTGTCAATTCTTTCACTGGTGCCCAATTTAGCAGGAACATTCGATTGACGTACTTTTCGCATAGCACCAGCCTGGCTTCTACCTCCATCCATCTGTCAAAGCTCAGCGATTGTTTCCGCGGCAGTGGCGTGAAGACATCATGTTGTCAATGCACAAACAGTGACATATTAGGAGCTGAGATTTTGAGGACACGGTAGAATAAACAGATTTTAATACTCTCTGAGTAAAAGGAAGACTGTAAATGCCTTGAGTGACTTTCTGGCAAAGCTCACCTACTGCCTGACTACAGTGATAGCTATGGATGATCCCTTCCTCCTCTGCAGGACTGTGAAAACAAAATAGAAAGAAGCTTTCCAGCTCATAAGCATGTCATCCATTTAGCCATCAATTTAATTCTGTAATACAAAAAAACAGTAAACCAACAAAGCACATGTTTTGGCACATGCCAGCAAGGCAGATGTTGCTGTCTCCAAATTAGTAAACGCTTTGTATCGTGGACATGCAGAGGTTATGGAAAGGAATTCAATCATCTATTTGAGAGGTTCTTCATTTCCATTGGGGCAGTTATTGAGGAAAGAAAAGAAAAAAAAAAATCAGTTGTCTAATGATGAAGCCATTAAAGTTATTCCCAGGGCTACATTTTTATAATGAATTCATTATTTTACTGGTAGTTCATTCACTTTGTTTTCAGTAGCAACTTTGAGGCCATAAAAGATGAAAAGATGTTCCTTGCAGAATGGCATCTTTTTTGGTATTCTAAGCACTGCTGTCACTCAATAAACATGTTGTACGTATACAAAACTAATCTGAAAATCACTGTTCTTGAATCTCAAAGCAAAATCCCTTCTCTCCTAGCCCCCTGCATAATAACAGTGATTTGTCTAGCCTGAAGACACCGTGGGGCAAATATTCTCACTGTGTGAACTGCACGTGAAAGTCTGTGTATAAATGGAAAGCCACAAGTCTTGCTTCACATCCCTCAAGAGGGATGGGTGGTGAAAATGGCTCTTGGGACACAAGCCACATGCTGCTGGCTCCTGGTTGGAACAGCAGCAGCTTCTGGTGGCTCACCTCCTCCATCAGCCTGGGTTCAGAGCAGTGTTAAAGAATGTGAAAGGTGTGGCTTTAGTGATGTTAATCGTGTGGTTTAGGATAGTCACAAGCATAATTACCTTGCTAAATTGAAAGACACAGGGATAAGTGTATAGTAATTAGTACAAGACATGGACTGACTCTGATAGAAGCATGCAGAAGCCATGTTCTCCTTGCTGGTCTCCTTTAGTCTAGAAAAGTCTGTAGTTAGAGAAATTGCTTTACTTCCTAAAGTAAAGTGTCTACATTTCGAGGACGGGGAAAAAAAGACTTAACTGCTATAGAATAAAAATAATAATCTTAAAAAATGGGGCAGAGTGGGGGGTAGCTTTTATCCAGTAATGGAAAGTCACCCAGATGGATTTGATTCATTAAATGCTTGATACGATCCTGTGCAACCCTTTCCTGTTTTCCATTCCCTCCTTTGTCAAGTGTATGGGCTGAATGTTACTTTGACACTCAATTATAAGCTCCAAACAGTCAAGGAACTCTTCTAGCAGCAAGATTGTTCTTTCAGTTAAAAAAAAAAAATATCAGGTAAATAGTTGAGTAACAAGTCTGACCCAGTGTGAATATTTCTACTCAAGATGGTTGTTCTTCCTTATATCAGGCGCTCATCCTAAGATTCGCATCTATATTAAGTCAAAAGATAGTGACCCCAACAGTGCTGCTCCACTTTTGCTCTGGTGGAAGTGTGTTCTGGGAGCTTTTTAGTTGTTCCTTCATTTTCATGTGCCATGTTGTGGTAGGACCCTCCTGTTGTCCATTCTGGGAGATCATGCTCTCACCTGAGGCTACAAGGTCTCTATAGGCATGTGGGATTCATGTATACAAAAATTCAGTGGGAAATGTTGCTCTTGATTTCTGTCTAAGCTCGGTGGGTCTCAGTGGATCCCTTCTTGAGGGCCAGTAATTGTTGTGTGAATCAAAGAATGGGAATTAATTGCACAACGTTCTGTTTTCCTTTCCTCTAACACGTGGGTTAGAAGCACACGTGCAAGGTTTTGTTGGAGTGCTTTGTAAATGGTGATTTGTTGTCCTTGCAGCTGATGCTGAGGTTGGAGAAATTAGCCCAGCATATTTCTCTTCACCTTCCCTGTCAAAGTATCTCTTTAAAATATGGTGAGATTCAGTAGCATTAGATGGCCCAAGCCTTCCAGCTGTAACGAGGAAATTTTGATAAATTGCTGTGCTATCTGATTGCTTTCAAATATAAAAGGAGATCTCACTAAATCAAGCAGTGACTTTCGATTAAATGCAATCTCCTGAATTGCAGTTTTGGTCTCAGCTGCTGAGTTTCTCAATGTACAGGAAAAGATTGGTGTTCCTTTATTGTACCAGATATAAATAACTCTGAGCTCTTTTTGCATACGAGAAAAATAGGCATCCTTGAAATTTTGGCTGCAGATCATCTGGTAGACTTCTGCTGAGTATAATGTGACTCTTGAGCTTGCTCTAAATTACACAAATTGAGATGTAGCATGTGTCTTTTAATGTAATGAAATCTCTTTAAATGATGCGTCTCAAAGTGAGCGGTGATTTGGGTCGATGCACCTTGGTGGTGGAGGACAGGCAGTCAGCAAGTGAAAATAAAACTTCCCTCAGTTAAGGACTGGAAGATTTGGAAGTGCCTTTTTGGATATTTAGGCCAGAAGGTGCTGCTTGTCTTAACCTTGCAGAGATGGGAAGTAACTTTCAGCTGTCGAATAAAGGTGTGATGATGCTTCTTGTGGGCTGGCAAGTGGGAAGAGCAAGGCTTGGACTTGTGAAACGAGTAGAACAAAGTCATGGGAAGAGTTGTGTGGTTATTTGATCAATATTTTCTCCATTAAAAAGTAAATATATGAAGATGAAAAGCGTTTTAAGGGTTTGAAAATGTCTTGTAGGCTCTAAAAAGCTCTGTAGACATTGATGCTCACCAAAAAAAAAAAAAAGAGGAGAAACAATCTATTGCCTAGAAACAATAGGTGTTGGTCCTTGAAAGTCAGCTTCAGTGTTTATACTGTCATAGACTGTGTTCTAAATGTCTCCTTTATGGTCTTTGTCATTAGAGCAGGTGAATCAAACAGTTTGTAGTTCATGTGTAGTTATATGAACCTCAGCCTCCCCTGGCAATAGAGTGTTGACTTGATTCCTCTGTTATCCCGAATACAATTCCTGCTTTAGGAAATGCTTCCATGTTGTTATTTGGTGTGGAGTTATTTGCTCCAAGCACACTGAAGTGGCTCGTGTTGTAATAAAGACTGTTGCCTTCTAAGAGATTGTTGCTGCATTTGTTGCATACTTAGCACCTTACACATGAGTTCTATGGCAGTTTTTCTGTGCTTTTCAGCACGAGGCAAGTGTTTGTTGTATTAAAGCCTCTAAATCATGGCAAAATCAGTGGCTGCTCAGAGTATATGTGACTTGTGTCAGTCTGGGTGAAGTCGTCACCAGCTGAAGTTGCAGCTGCAGAAGAAGAGGTGGGTGATCTCAACAGACCATGAACACACGTGCTTATCAAAAACAGCCTGTCGTCTTGGCTTACTGACTCAGAAGAAAACTCTGATGTGCTGCTCACGTGCTGACCTCTTCAACAGACACTTCCAGTAAGTTTGGGAGTATGTGCCAGATGGCCAGATTCCAGCAGTTTGCTCTGTTATGTTTCTTTCTGGTTCTTAGTCCAGTCCTTCAAGCACTTACTTGTAAAATGCTGTATCCTTCTCACCAGCAAACTTCTCATCTGGTGTTGCTGGTGTTTCTGGCACCCTGGGGCTCGTCCACTGCCTTGTGCCTTTGTAAAGTCTCCCTCTGACATGCAGTGTCTTGGGGGTGGCTGCACCTCACAGCAGAAGAGAAAGCAACATGCATGAAGATGTGGAGATTGTGACACGGTGCACTTAAAGCCTTCAAACTGACCTCTGCTGTAAGTTAGCAAATGCCTGCATCCTAAAGACCCATCAGTGGCCAAGACATGCAAGAGTCTCAAGAGTGGTTCTGAAGGATGGAAGGGGAAGCTCTTGCCTTGAGAGGCTCTCAGCACCAACCTCAGTCGTTCCTCAGCCCTTCTTTCTGTCCTATGGGGAATGGTGACCTCTCCTTTTGCCTGATTCAGTGTCAGTGCTCAGGAGGGGCCCACGTGAGTACAAATTCCTTTGACTGTTCAGACCCTGTGGATGGAGCTGCATGGCTGAGAGTATGCTGCAGTGTAAGGCTCTCATTTCTTCAGGGGAAAGACTGGTTTTCGTACAGCAGCACTTATCTGAAGGGGGGAGAGAGTTAAGTATTTATTTACTTACTTATTTACTTTATTCTGACCGCAGCTGAAACCTTGATTTTTGCAGCGTGCTTCCTTTCTCCCACTGACTCGTTTGTATGCATTTTGCTGACGGTGTTTGAAAGCCCCGCTTTCCTCCAGGGGGTTTACAGCCAAACTGATGCAAACTCTTTCTTCTCAGGTGCCTCACGATCATCTGTCATCCAATGCAAGCCAGGAGGCAACTGCCCCAGCAGACACAGAGGCATGACTAGGCAGCTCTCCCCTCTATCTGTGGCTGAAGATTCTGCTGCTCCCATTCTTGAGCTGCAGAATCGAAGTCCCTCGGGAATCTGTCGGCACAGCAGAGTCGAGAGGCAGAGCAGATCAGGTAGGCATAACGGCCGCACTGCCGGTGTCGCAGCATGCCTGCTAAAGGCCTCTCCTGTCTGGTTTTTGGAAAGACGGTGCAGAGTGCTGACGTTGGGTTTCGGTGCTGCAAACTGCATGGCCTTGTGAAAGTCCTTCCTGTACCTGTGTGCAGACTGGGGTCAGGCAAGAAGGAAGCAAGGATGGGAGAGGAAGTGCCGGGCCTCGGTAGGAACAGAAGGATGATTAACGTTAGTGCACCAGTTAGTCTTATGAGGTGGTTGTGTTTCCTCAGCTTCAACCTGGCCAGAGACCAGGAGCCTTAAAACCAGCCATCTGCCTTCTCAAAGGCAATGACAATCTCAGCTCGTACTGTGGACAGTCTGATGAAGAGGAAGAGAAGGAGCGACGGGTGGAAGGATATCTAGAAAAGACCATCACGGTTCAGATCATCGAGCAGCTGCACATCAGGGCTTCCACTGGGAATGTGTCACACACTTTTTGCAGAAGTTTAGCTCAGATGAACCTGTACGTATGGAGAACGCTGGCTTCTTCACCACTGGTGTCCATCTGTCATCAACAGGGGTGCTATGGGAGCAGTTGCAGGATGCAGCCAGAGACCTTTGTGTGTGCTGAATTGCACTGCTGAGAAAAGAGCAGTTAAGTGACTGAAATAATTTAAGTGTGCCAAATACTTTGGAAAACAGTATATGTAGGTACTGTGAGCAAAAAGGAGAGGAAGATCAGGTTGGATCTCCTCTGCACACTGGAACTGTGGAAGATGAAACTTTATCTTGTCACTTCGTCACTGATGGCAGCAAGAGTCACCTATTTTCTGCCTTGAGTTGGATGGAAAACAGAGGAATCTTGTACTCCAGGAGTACTCTTTTGATGGAAACCCTCAGAAAGACATTAAAGGTGATGATTGCAGCAAGGAGTGGGTGTTACAGCATCTTGCAGTGAAGATCTTACCCAAGATATTAGAAAACCAATCATCTGTTCTCATTTTTTGCAGATATTAGGATGAATAACTCCATATTTACTTGCACAAGGGTACATCCAAATCAGAATCTATCTTTTGTTAAGAAAGGACTTTGTAGCCCTATTGAGAAAAGAATAGTACTGTGACATCGTATTCATCCAAATGTTTATTTTGCAGTTTTTTAGTCCCCTTTTTATCCAGATCTTCCTCATCAGTGAGGTCTAAGTATGACTGACCTGACAGGTAGGTGAACGAATATAAAGAATATCATTTTCTAGGATATAATTATGAAATACTTCAGAGTTCAGAAGAAAAACTGTAGGTTTTGATTTTATTTACCTCATTCTTTTGAAAACAAAAGCAAAAGATGGTTCCTCTTGTTACAGAGATATCACATACAAAAGTTACATTACTGACAGACAAAAGGAGCACGCGAGGATGTTTCTGCTCATTGACTTCCAGCACACTTTGCCATTGACCGATGTCATCTGCGTGTGTCACCTGTGGTGTCACCTGCATTCTTTCCCTCTCTTTTCATCCTCACTGAGTTCTCAGGTTGCTTCCATGCTCTTGACAGGTTAAGTCAGTTGGTTAGCTTCAAACTGAAGTAAGTCACCAAGGATTTCTATGACATTTCTAATTGGAAAATGCTATCTGCCCACCACTTTGGCTCATGAATTTATTTTTTTCTCAGCACAGCATTCAGTTTCTGGACTCAAATTCTACTTTCCAGCTCAGTTCAGACCCAACTTCATCACTTGGAAGTTCTCCAACCTTTTTAGTGTGAATTGTGTGTCTGTTTTCCATATGTCCCTCTTTGAGTTCAAGCCCTGCGATTCTTTTAAAGATATTTCTTTTCTCTCCCTTGTGGATCTTTGACCAGGTTTTCAGTATAAGCATCTCATGGATTTCAAAAGCAATTGTCAAGCTACTGTGCCACTTTGCCTGGGGATTTCACTTTAAATGTAGGTATATAGTCTAAGACAAGATATGGGCCTCCAGTGGGTCATACATCCCAACTCCCTTAGGTACATGAGGATGAGATCAGCCACCTTCTCAACATGCCTGTCCATTCTCACCAAGTATAGAGGGAGCCTAGACAACATTTTTAGCCTGAAAAACAATTGCTAACTACGTTACATGGGGTGAATCCTGTCAATTAAGCACTTATAAAACCTCCCTACTGTACTTTTAATTAGGCTAAATCTCACACAGGTCTTTTAAATCAAGCTAGAACTTGTAAAAAGTGTGTATTTCTGTGCCTTTCCCCAACATTTGGTGCTGTAACAACCAAGTCAAATGCTAATGATGGTGTCATGCATTGCAACAGCAATTACAGTGTTATTTGGTAATTGGAAAATGTAATGTGTAGATAAAGGTGCTTTAGTGTTCCATCATTGTGTGATTGCTTTCATTGCCAGCTGAAGAAGGACTAATTGCATGGTAGTTTTGCTTAGCAGGAAAACCTCTAAGAGGATGTTATGAAATATATTCTTTCTAGAACATTTTAACTTGCAAATAAACTGTAATTTACTTTTAAATAGAAGATAACAGTCATTATTAGTGCTATCAAAATATCTGTATTCTCTCAGTAGCTGAAGATAATGCTACAATGGTGCTTTTCTATTCAGAGTTCTGTCTGATTATCTTCTATATGTTTTAAATCAGCCTGTAATTCTTGGTTCATCACTAAATGATGGAGCAGCTAAATACTTGTTATTTTTAAGGAGAAAAAATGCACCATACAATTACAAAAAGCTTCATGTCCCAGTTAGGTAAATTCTTGACTGCACATTTACTCTCTGTTACGATGAATCAGTTTTAGAATGTCACATTGGTCTAATTTAATAACTCAGAACCTCACTTTTGCATTTCCTTATGGCTGTAGCAGAAACAGTAGTAAAGAAGGAAAGGCAGAACTGAGCTTAGGTTGAACATAGAAAAGTGTGTGGGTGCTCTCACTGCAGGAGATCTATAACTCTCCTTAGCATCAGCAGCTTTGCAGTTTCTTACACTATATCACACTGCATTGATGCAGCTAGTAATAGTTGAGAATAGCTGCAGGTCACAGTTTTCAGAAGGAACTCCTGTTCCTTGTGTCAAACTATGAGATACGTTCTAACGTGGTAAATATCAGAGCTCATTGGTGCTGCATGAGCTCACGGGCATCAATGAAGCCAGAGAGCTGCTGCAGCAGTCGGATCCGTTGTTTTCAGCTGGGATCTGTGAAATCACAATTGGGTTCATGGGCTGCATCAGTAAATCTGGAGAGCCAGTTATCAGTCAGTGGGATTCGGTGCTCCGCAGTGCTGGTTCCAGCGATCTGTAGATTAGGTCTGAGAAGTGCTGTATGAAAATGGAACGTGGCAACTGTCTGATTCCCTCTTGCTTATCTTTAGAGATTTATTTCCAGGCATGCCAAGCTTCAGTTTTGTTCAGTTTCCTTTTTTAACTTCAAAAGTGTAAATACAGAAACTTGACTGAAGTAATCCCTGTCTCCGCTTTGGAACATCAAACCACCAGGCTGTTTATTCTTCACCTCTCAAATAAAACAGTGATTTTTGATTTAAAATATTCAATAATAAGAGCTTTTTTCTGGCTCCAGATGCATAGGGTCGGATAGCTTTTATGCTGCAAACATGCAGAGTAATTGACTTTATAACGTAGCTGGTTCCAAGAGATGTAGCTGTGTCTGGAGGTTTGGCTGACAGAAGGGAAGAAGGGCTGATAAAGCAGACAGCTTAACCATGATGCTGTTACCTCAGGCCTCTATTGTGTTTATCTTTTGTTCCTATTCTCTTCAAGATAGTATTATTGAAGTATTTCTGAGTGGGATTTTGGTGTTTGTGGGACATGCAGGAATTAAATGAGAAAAGGCACGGAGTGGTTTGTGGCTGGATCACAAAGCGAGATTTTGCTAAGAATTGTTTTGAATGCATTAATGATGTCTGCAACTCTTCTTTTTTTCTGTATTGTTTTTATCCAGGAGAAGAAGGAACACAAGCGCACACGGAGAGCAGCAGCCAAGAAGCTGAGGGACAGACACGATGCCAATCCTGCACATCCACCTTTCTTAAGCTCATTTGGAGATTTCTGATCATTTTGTCCGTCTCTTCCTCCTGGGTTGGGACAACGCAGTTCGTCAAAATCACCTATGAGACATTTGACTGTCCTTTTTTCATGACTTGGTTCTCAACAAACTGGAACATTATGGTATTTCCCATTTATTATTCTGGGCACCTTGCAACTGCACAGGAGAAGCAGTCTCCAATCAAAAAATTCAGGTAGGCTTTATCGTGGCGATGTCACTTTTAAGCAGCCTGATTTCTGTGGACTGAAATCACTGCACTTCTCAGTTTGACCCATGGTGTCAGAAGACAGAACGAAGGTCACGCTGCAGAGAATCTCACTCATAAATAATTTTTAAAAGGCTAACAGATGAGTGACATATGCTTGAATAAATGGATAATTGATCGTTAGAGGGTTTTTTTTCACTACGTTAAAAAGGTCAATTATTTGCTAATAATCTTGCTATTATCTAAGATCTCTATAATTTATGTTCTTGCCTGGATCAGTTTTCCACTGACCGTTAATCTCTCCTGACAGATTGCTAGTGTAAGGTGCAATCAAAACAACTCATAGCTGTAGAGAATAAAAGATGCTTCAAGGTAAGGAGATGGTTTGCTCCCTGTGCTGGTTTGCAGCATGAAAATTGTCTCTTCCTCCTCCTCCTGCTGGATTGCAGCTGGGAGGATGAACACCTCTGGAGCTTTCTCTGCCCTTTTGGATGGGGTAGGCTCTTGGCTCTCCTCTGCCTGTAACTCTGAGGAGCAAGTTGGTGTAGCTGAGAGGCTGTCATGCTGGGGAGAGGATGTTTACAGAAAGTTTTATCCTTCTGTAAAGCTCTGAATGGAAATAACTGTTCCTCTCTCTTGTAAGAGCCAAGGGAGAACAACTCTGACTCTAGGCTTTCCATATGCCACGTGGCTGCAAGTTGCACTTGGGCTCCCAGCCTCAAGTGCAAAGGCTGCAGGAATGCATAGTGTTTGCTACAGTATTAGTCTGCATCAGTGCTGATGTAGAAATTCCCATTCCTTTTTAGTAGCCAGTCTAAAAACACAGGAATTCAAGATTGGAGGGGGGACCCAAAGAACTCATCCAGTCCAACCACCAGGACTGCAGAAGGACCACACTGGCTCAGTTTTACCCTGGCTGGTACTTAAAGCCACATCTGAAGGCTTGGAATTACTACTTCTTCCTGGGGCAATTGATTTGACTATTCCTCCTCCACTTCCATTATTCTACTCATCCAACAGTGAAGTAGAAGTTGTTTTAAAAGATGGAGGTAAATTCAGCTTGTCACAGTAGAACAGACCTTGTCTGTGAAGGGAGGGTATTCACAGGGTAGTTTTGAGATGGGACCTATTCTGTTACTCCACTGTAGAGCTGCTTTGAAAACAGTATTACTGACTGCAGCAGAGTGATCTGTTCTGCCAGATATTTACAGTGTGTGGCCCATACCTTGTTCCCTCTGATGGAGGGCTCAGCATAGCTCTCACCAAGGACATGAGGAATTCAATTTGTGACAGCAGGGCTGGAGTGTAGCTGGGCCAGAGTCTTCCCTTGGCTGCTTTTTCCAGGATCTGACATATAATTTGGCCCTAAATTTATCATTTCTGTTAAATCAGCGTGACTGAAATTGAACGGTTGCACTTAATTAAGTGCTTCTCTGAAAACCCAGTGCTTTGTATGTTAACAGTGCCTTCATTCAGATTCTTTCTGGAGTATTGGTGAGAACATTAACAGCGTCAGCTTGGCTTCTGGGTATGGGGTGAAGTAATAACAAATGCAGTGCAAATAAGGAAGAAAGTGAGACTAAATATCCCCGCAGATAGAGCCTCTGCATTTAGTTGATTGGCATCCACCAGAGCCAAGTTTTGAGCAAAACATCTGTGGCAGTGAGTAGTAATAGTGTGCTTAAACAGGAGGTACATTTCCTCAGCTGTTGATGAAGTTCAGCCAGGTCTGAGGACACGTGTACATGCCCAGAGGAACTTCTGCACACAGATGTGAAGCTACGTTTGTGAAGTGTGCAAGGAGGACTCTGATGCTAGAGCCTGATGGAAGGGCATATTCCAGAGTGTTTCCTAGTCCAGATGTATTGAGAATTCAGATCCCAGGGAGAAGTGACTGCTGGCAAGTCACTGTCATGGGTACCAGCCTGCTTGGTCTATGCTGCATTACAGCTGGACAAGCTCTTTGTGCTGAGATTTGGCTATGGAAATCTCTCCAGGATCAGTGCTTGGTTTTCTGATGACTTAAAGAATTAAAAAACATCGTCTGGAGTTTTTAAATTCAGAGGTGTAGAAATTTGGAAGGGATCTTTGGAATCGTGTAATGCAGCTTCCTTCCCACTGTTAATTTCCAGGCTGGTCAACTGCTCGGTTAACAGCTTGTTTTGTGCTTTTGATACGGTCCTTGTTATTTTTTAATTGCATTTTCTAAGGTTTCTTATTGCTTCATTTGATGGTTTTATTTCTCTGGAATAATTCTTGTCAGTAAAGCCTGTTGTATAACGGTTCCAGGCCTGCCTGAGGTCCAGAAGAGATTGTGTTTCTGGAGGATGTAGTCCCTCACGACAGGCTTTAAAGACAAATGACGTTTTGTCCCACAGACAGTCCCAGTGGATCAGAACAAACAGTGTTGATGATATCTTGGCAGAGAGCAATGATGATGCCAGTGACTGGCAGAGAGCTGCCCCAGGCTGGTAAAGCTGTGTAGAGCCACTGTTGCTTTTTATCTCTTAAAAAAAAATAAATTCCACCTGGAAGGATAAAAGTCTCAGTCTTCAACTTTACTTTGGCTTTCTTAAGACTGTCAATTGTGTATTTCTTACCTTTCACACTTTACCTTAGAGATTAAATTTTGTGGTCTCAGAAACTAACTCACAGTTATTACCTCCCCACTGGATTTCAGTAAAGTATCTCAGCTGTCTTGAGGTGGAAGGCACAGCTCTTTGTACCTTCCTGGTACTGCAGACAACAGTTCCACATGATAAAGACCTTGAAATGTGAGAGTCCATGCAATAGCCGTGAACAAAATGTTGCAAAGCTTGGTAAGCTCTGCAAAAGGAAATCCAACCCTGCTGATAGCAGATGTGGCTTAGGATCCTGTGAGACTGATGCCTTGGGTTAGGTGGAAGGGAACTACTGACCTTTCAGACTCTTTAGTAGGGTCTGTTGTAGTAGGATGAGGAGAAATGATTTCTAACTAAAAGAGGAGAGAATTAGACTGGGTATAGGAAAAAAACCTCTTTATGATAAGGATGGTGAAGCACTGGCACAGTTGTTGCCAGAGAGGTGGGGGATGATGCCCCGTCCCTGCAGACAGCCAAGGTCAGGGGATGGGCTCTGAGCACCTGATGGAGCTGTGGGTGTCCCTGTTCACTGCAGGGAGTCAGACCAGATAGCCTTTAAGGGTCCTTTCCAAGTCAAACTGTTCTATAATTCTATATTTCCAATGTCAAAAAGTTTTACCTCTCTGTCTGCTGTCTTGGCTCCTCGAGGATCCTGCACTGTAGTGTTCAGCAGCTTTCTGCCAGAATATTCCCATACTATAGCAGCAGGTGCTCTGCAACCCTAGGGCATGGGGTAGGAACAGCATTGGTAGGCGTAGGCTTTAGGAAAGATGTTGAGAAGAGTTGGTTGTCTAGCAGAAAGGACAAGATGTGAGCATTACAGTCGTCATATTCATGTTACTCCAAGTAGTGTCTGTTAGCTGTTTTAAAACCAGCTGCTGAATTACACTCCAGCAGCTGCTGTGTGCCAGGGGTGAGCAAACCTATTCTTCTGCAGGGAATCAGAATTCTGGCATCCAAATAAGTGAGAGGGATGCAGTCTGTGTGGTGTGACCCAGAAGTAAAGCTCCACGACTGCCTGAAGTGCTGCAGTTCCTGAGAGCATGGCACACTGCCCAGAGCTGAGGGCTACCTGCAAATAAAAAGAGCTGTTTGTGTTAGAGGGCAGGTTTTAAATAGACTTCTTGTGCATTTAGAAATAGTTTGTGTCGTAGTTTCAGGGTCAGCTGCCCTTAGATATGTCTCTAAGTCAACAGCCTACAGATATCTGTATCGGGGTGGATCCAGGGAGCCTCTCCCCTGAGCACAGGGTTTTAATCACTGTCATGTCCTGATGGCTTCTGCAGGTTTAATTTTAGTTGCATGCCAAAGAGGCTGAGTTAACCACAGAGCAACCAGCCCTCACAGAGCCCGAGGCAATTACTCTAGACATGGCTGGAAAGAGAAGGCATTCTTCCTAGCTCCTCACTCACTGAGCATTATTCATCAGGAACACGGAGTTCTCCGTGGCACAGAAGTGAATTCAGCAGGTCTCTCTCTTGCTCAGCACAACCCTGTCACATTTTTTTTCTTCTTCTTCTTTTCTTTTTTTAACTGAGAGATGATGAAGCACTGGCCTCTGTTTTGCCTGGTCCTTGTTTCCTCCTGTGTGTGATGAGGGCTCTTCCATGTACTTAAGCAGCCCATTGCCTGGGGCATGTGAAGCTGAATTTTCAGATTTCTTTTGCTAGTTGTGAACCTGTCTGCATCCCTCCCACTGTTTCTGGGAACTCAGAGATAAGTGACGTTTTTGGTGGTCCCTCCCAGACTTTGGCCAGCCCAGAGAGCCCATCCCAGAACAACACAAATCCTTCTGAGGCTTCTTCCTTCCATGAACTCCCAGCTGGGGCACTTTGGACCTGACTCTGCTCTGTGTTTGTTTGGGTGCAAACATCCTAGAGACCTACAGGACAACAAAGCCTGACTCATTCATTTTTCAAGGCCAGGCAGGATGGGGCTGTGAGCTACCTGCTCTAGAGGGAGGTGTCCCTGCCTACAGGAGGGGGTTGGAACTAGATGATCTTAAAGGTCCCTTTCAACCCAAACCATTCTATGATTCTGTGATTCTAGCATTTTCACTTTTTGGTTTTGGAAACCCCCTGTATGGGCAAAAGTGCTGGGTGTATTCCCAATGTCTCCTCCATCTCTCAGGTCCAGCTGTTCTCCAGCTGTGCTGCTGCTCCATTTTATCTGCCTGCTCTCAGTGCCTTGCCTTGCCAGGCGCAGGGGTGATGGGGACATGATTTTCCATGGCACATTTGAAGAGAGTTTTTCCTGCTGCCTTGCAGACACGGTGATGCACTTGGATGATTTTGCTGTTTGAATACTATTGGCATAGCACTGGGATAGTTAATCGTGCCCTGCATTATTTTGAGCAGCCCAAGCACTAATCTCTCTCATTTTAATATAGCACAAGCTTGTTCCCTCTAAGACAGATTCTGACAGCATCTGAGACAGGTTGGATTTAGAACCATGTAACAATCTAATTGTGCATCTCAATGGACAGCAGAATTCCCACTGGTTTGAACGTCAGGATCCATGCAGGTCTATAGTTCACAGTTCAGATCTGTTCTTGACAAGACAGGGCATACCAGCTCTGGCATCTCGTAATGCTAACACAGGTTTGGTGCATCCAGGTCAGCAACACCTGCCTGAAATGAGACAAAGTCTGAGCTTAGCATCGTCTCTGCATCCACTGTGTCTCACAGGGAGAAAAACATCTCTTAAGTGTCAGCTGCTGTATCTGCAAGCCAACAAATAGTCAAGTTTCTGCTGCCAGTAAGGCTCTTCCCAGACAAGGAAATTCATCACATTTAACTCCTGTTGAAAGCAGTGGTACAACAGCCTGCATTCAAACTGAAACATTTATTTGTTTGCCTCAGTTTACCTCAGGTAAATGAGGTACAAAGCAAGTGATAAATGATACACAACACGAGCTGTTCTCTTTCCATGTATAATGTTCCATAGGAACAGGCTGACTTCTGAGAGCTTTCAGCTCACCCAGGCTGAAGGGGAGGATTGGCAGATCTGCCAGCCTGAGCATCATCAGCTCGGTGCACATCCCAGTTTTGGTGTTATTACCAAAAATGACTGCTTTGTGCCCTGGCTCATCTTAGTAGCAGAGGGAATTGATAGCTATGCAGTAAGACATAGGTTATCCTATATATTACATAGACGTAATTACTCTCCTTTCTTCTAATGGAGAATGGTGGTTTCTACTCATAATAGTAAAAAACATGAAACCTTTTTAACAGCAGATTTCCCCAGAGTTCGTAGCAGTGGGCAAGGAGACCCCAACACAACTCTTTAAATGGGAAATTAAGTCAGGATTATTATTACCACTACTGCTCCCCAACAAAGTACTGAAAACCTAAGTTTTTGCTTGATTTATTTTGCAGTGCACTCTTTGAAGTTACTAATTAGTTCCAGGTAATTGGTATTTTAGGAATTGTCCAAAGCTACAAAAGCTCTGGGGACCCAAGACCTGGGGGAATTTTGGTTCAGTTGTCATGTAACAATGCATTGCAGTTTGGTGGCGCCTTGGTCTGCTCCATTGGCGTTTTGGTTTTGTGATGCATTCACACTTTTCACTCTGTTGCAAAATACAGCTGTTATATACCCTGCCCTTTCCTCTTCTCTTGTTTCATCGGCTCAGCTTCACGTGCCACTGGGTATCTTTCAGGCAATCCCTCCAGGTCGCTTGGCCATACACTAGAATATATTTCAATAGAAATAAAAAGAGGTATCAGAGCAAAGCAAGAGAACAGTTGTCAAGCTACAGAGAAAAACTGCAGTTATAATCACCCTTTTCATGGCCTTGAAGGCAGAAGCTGAGAGCTGTCAGTGTTTTATAGATGACCTTCATTTACGTGTGCACCTCTGGGATTATTGTTGCATAGAGTGTGATTATTCCAGGTAAGCTACTTCTTTTCTGTTTGTGAAACTGCTGTTTTGAGAGAAATGTTGGTTATTTTCTCTATGTGAATTAAACAATACTTTCTTACAGGCATGTAGAGTAGTTAAGAAAAGCACTTAATTGAGTGTGATAAAAGTCTAATGAATGTTTGCTGTGCTGGAGTGAATGCTAAGCAGAATCCTAGCTGAGCTTTAAACTCTCTTTTCTTTTCTTAGGGAATGCAGTCGGATTTTTGGTGAAGATGGTCTGACGCTGAAACTCTTTCTTAAAAGGACTGCTCCCTTTTCTATTCTGTGGACTTTGACTAACTACTTGTATTTACTGGCTTTAAAGAAGCTGACAGCCACAGACGTCTCTGCTCTGTTCTGTTGTAACAAAGCTTTTGTCTTCTTGCTTTCTTGGATTGTGCTGAAAGACAGGTTCATGGGAGCAAGGGTAATGGCATGCCTGATTTTCACCTCTCTTATTTTCATCCTTCCCTCAAACCATAAGCTATTGCACTACCATAGTCCTGCTGCATATGGTATGTGTACACCACGTTATGGTATGCATATACCATGAAACCATTCTCATTTAGCTTTGTGGTCCAAATGTGAGCCTGAAGATCAGTTAGAGGTGTCAGACTCGGTTGGGTTACAGGGCTAAGTACAGTCAGTTAATTTTATTTTAAACCTTGTGATAAATGCTTAGGTTCTAACCAAAGTGATTTTAATCCTTGTTTGAGCAGGCAGCTGTATTCAATATGTAAAATGCATACTTGTTCCACACGTACACATGCATAAACCACCACCACATCTGAGATCTGATATGCAGCAGTTTGAATGGTTGTGTTCTATAACTTGGCTAAGGAACAGCCAAGTCTTCCCTGTTTCTGCTTGTGCAGATTCTCCCATTGAAGTGGTGGTCCAAGGCTACATGGTCTCATTGGGTGTGATCCTTCTGGACCTTGAGCCCCACCAGTGACTGTGTGGGGCCAGGCTGGTGCCTAGGACCAGGAGAGTCAATAGAATCGAAGTTCTGTGACCAGGAGGATTGATAGAATGGAAGTTCCATGACCAGGAGGGTTGATAGAATGGAAGTTCCATGATCAAGAGGGTCGATAGAATGGAAGTTCCATGACCAGGAGGATCAATAGAATGGAAGTTCCATGACCAGGAGGGTCGATAGAATGGAAGTTCCATGACCAGGAGGGTCGATAGAATGGAAGTTCCATGACCAGGAGGATCAATAGAATGGAAGTTCCATGACCAGGAGGGTCAATAGAATGGAAGTTCCATGACCAGGAGGGTCAATAGAGTGGAAGTTCCATGGAAAGCTTGAAGGATCAGGATGCTTATCCAAGTGGGCCGCTTTTATAAAAAATGATGAAGACAACAGCTTGGTTTTAATTAGCAATGTGATAGAAGTGGTTCAGAAGTGAAAGGAGAAGGCACCCTAACTCACAGGCATTTGGAGCAGACAGCAGCACATTGCCCAATCATTGTGCTTGGGTTTTGGGGACAGAAAAAGGAATTGTTTAAAGTAAAACAGTTCTGGGGTTTCCTGGAAGGACAGGACTGGCTAGGCAGTCTGTAATGACATGGAGCATAGGGCAGCCACATGTTGTCCCATGAGAACCTCTCCTCTGGATAGGGGTTGTTGCTGGATGGGTTCAGCAAAGGGTCTGTGCCATGAAGGTAAGGGCATGGACACACCTCACCTTGCAGTACTAAAGCCAGACAGCTGTGTATCTATTTCATATATAATTAAAAATGTAAAAACTCAGATATCTGAGCATGCCATACCCCCATCGTGCTGATGGCTGGCTCACAGAAGCAGGGTTTGAAATCCTCAGTTCTTCTGCACAGCAATTAACAGGAGCAGTGACTTCTGAGGCTGTTTTCCCCCCTCGGTCCCTTGATCATCTCAGCTTCCTGCTGTTATTCCTCACTTGTGTAAGGTGATACTGAGCCCAGCTGGGGAAAAAAAATAGGAAATTTGGGACACTTTAAGCTATTTTTTTTTTTTCCCTAAAAGCAACCTCTTTTTAGAAGAGCAAACACAATTACTGCATTTCTGCAGGCCACTTTCTTAAAGAAAACAGGTAAAAAATACTAAAGCTATTCTCAGTTATTAGCTGTTTTTCACTGACTGATACAAAGTCGTTATAAATATGCATTAGTATTAATGCTGTAAACACCGTGAGGTTTGTACAAGAAAGAGCTGGCAGAGGAAGCCAACAGCAAATCCTGCACATGAAAGAAGCTGCTTTTACTGCTAAGTGGCAGATTCTGCATGCACTGTGCTGGAAGGGTAATTAGCAGCGTTTTCCAGCAGCCCTCCTGCCAGAATAACACTTAATGATGTTAATAACCACGCAGGAGAGTGTATGAGAACTAAAACACAGCAAAGCAGCGTGGACTCAGCCTTTGGTATTAGGAATGCATCTCAGACAGCAGGCACGATTTGGTTATTTGGACATGAAGGGGATGGAAAGAAAAAGGGTAATTGCATACCCCATGCAGAAGCACACAGCAGCTTGGAGCCCAGCCAGCGTTTCAGAGCTCAGCTACTTGTTCTGTCAGAGCCTGGGAGCTGTGGGGCATATCTGCAGTGCATTGGGGGGTGATGCATTAGACCAGGTTGTGGATGCCCCATCCCTGCAGGCATTCAAGGCCAGGCTGGATGTGGCTCTGGGCAGCCTGGGCTGCTGGTTGGTGACCTGCACATAGCAGGGGGTTGGAAGTGGGTGAGCATTGTGCTCCTTTGCAACCCAGGCCATTCTGTGATTCTATGATAAAACACACACTGGAGAAAGAATATTTGTATGAAACTGATATACACAGCAATGAACGTGTATCTATTTATTTAAGAGCAAGCAGTCAGAGTTTCAGTGGAGGCAGACCCTTAGCCACAGTGAGTATCTGCACAGGGAACATCATACAGACCCTACTATGCCATAACTTGTTTTGCTTGGACTTATGAATGCACTATAATAAGATGTACCCTGTGTCCATGTTATACAGGGATTTGTGGAAGGCTGGACAGCCGTGGCTCAGAGCAAGCACAGATGCATGAATGACTTCTCATCTTTGAAGAGTTCTGTGGGTTTATGATACCTAAGTGTAGCCACATGTTAAACATTCCCAAGTTTGAGCCCATGGTTGTATTTCTTCTGTGAAGTTGGCAGCTGAAGTGATGCTTATTGGGTAGGAGCAGAGTGCTTTGGGGGTATTTTTCCCCTCCAAAAAAAGGTTGGCTGAGTGCAAACACAGATTTCCTTACTGCAGCACCCCATTTTGCCGCATGCTGCACACAGAAAAGCAATTGTTTCTGTTAGTTGGCCTAGCTGTCTTCCAGGAAAAAGAAAAAGGCAAGCTGATTTCATTCCTTACCTACAAAGCACTGAGAGAAAGTTATTCCACTCTTCCATTAATTAAAAGCCTTGTTTAACGAGCTGTCATCTGTCAGCCTTGCCTGGCCGTGGCCTTGCTGCTGCTTGTCTGCAGGATGTGTGCTCAGGTTTCTAAAGCAAACACACAAGGTCAGCTGTGCTAATGCAGTGGTGTGTGATTTGCAGCAAGAGCTTTGTACATGAAGTTGAAATAATGTTCTCTCTGTTTTCTCGTATCAGGTCGTATGTTTCTGAAGTCTTACGAGATGATGCCCCATGTCTGTCCATTGCTGTGGTTGTTTCAGGGGAAAAGGTGCTTGGCTTTCTAAATTGTTGATTAAATTAGGAAACTGCCTCTCAGAATTGGATGTAGTCAGGCTGGGAAGATGATTTTCCCAACAGGGAGGTCCTTTCTGTGGGGATGATGGATCTACTGGTCACCAGTACCACGAAAGGCTTCACTTACTTGGTCAGAGTGTTGGTTTAATCTTGATCCTTTCTATCCGAAGAAGGGGATAACTGCATCAGATTCCCCTGTTTTATCTTATGGGAGATATTGCCTGAAATACTGTGGCTGAAGGATCCAGCTGACAGCTGAAATGCTGCATCTGAATTTATGCACGAGACGGGATGTGCGATGCAGCCCAAGATGAAACCAGATGTGCAGTAAGCAGGGCAAGGGAAGCTGTGCAGAATCACAGGAGGTGTCATGCTGATGTCAGAGATGTGCTGACTATGATTCTGCACTGCTTCAAAGCTGGGCTGCTGTGGTATTGGTATGCTAGGATAAACCATAAGGAGGAATAGCAGTATTAGACAATTTTTACATAATTTGTCAGTGAGTGCCCCATGTCTTGTTGGTGTTGGTTTGGGGTTGTACCAGAGACAAGGAGGTTGTGGATGCCCCATCCATCCCTGGAGGTGTTCAAGGCCAGGTTGGATGGGGTCCTGGGCAGCCTGGGCTGCTATGAAATGTGGAGGTTGGTGGCCCTGCCTGTGGCAGGGTGGTTGGAGGTTGATGATCCTTGAGGTCCCTTCCGACCCAAGCCATTCTATGATTCTGTGATTCTATGAAAGCAGGCTGCTCAGGAGCTGACTGCAACACGGCATGCTGTTGAGTATAACTATATTTGTTTTAGTTTGTATGGATGGAGAGGGCCCTCCTTGTCCTCTGCACTGTGCCATTTAATGGGTATCTGATAAGAGAAAAGCATCTGAGCCTTACAAACTGCTGATGACTCTGTAACAGCCAACATTAGAGATCTGCATTTGTGCATTTTCTGACTGTGCCAAGCTCTAGGACAATCTTTTATTTATAATGACAAGGTGTTTAATGCTATACTTATTCTTTTTAAAATATCCATTTAAAAACCCATCTTTCAGAAATGGAGCTGTGATTTTCCCCAGGTCTGAGGAAACATTTCCCTCTGAAGTCCATGGAAGTTAGGTAGTCACCATCTTTGAAAGCAAAATAAGGTAAAGACACCGTATTTACCTGCTGAGGGCAGTTAGGAAGAGAGGAGTTTTTCAAAGAATAAAGCATGGAGTGATCCCTGGCACTTCATGAGGCTTCCTGGAGTCAGGACCCAGGATTTCACCTACTATGTAGATACGTATTTCTATTCTTTTTCTTAGAAGTTCTGACCTGGATTTTCAAAAGAGGCAAAAAAAACCCCAACCCTACAAACCCTGACCAGAAAGGTAAAGGCTTATTAAAGACATTTGGCCACATCTGTCCAAGAAAGCTGGCGCAGCCATTGGGAAATGTACACAGCTCCCAGTTATGTACAGCTGTTCCCCAACACAAGAGTTATTCTCCTGGGCTGATCTCCAGGAAGGCTTCCCATCAGAATGTTTATATTCCAGGTCCAAGTGGTGGCTTTGATAAATATTCATCCTCTTGCATAGCAAAAGTATCTTAGAAATCTCTCGGTCTTGGAATCACATCTTTAAAGTGGGTTTTTAGCTTGTAAAATACAAAATGATGGATGTTATGTGAATAGCTCCCAGGACGGTTTGCAATGCTATAGATCCATATCACTCTCAGTGCATACACTTTCATTATGTTTTACATCTCTCCCAACAGTATATAACCACCTATTTAAGGGAAGCCGGGAAGATCTGAAGTCAGAGAACATAGCTAGTGACACTCATTAAAGCCCCCCCGCAGTGATAATCTCTTTCTGTGTAATGAAACTGTGCTGAGCTTCACATTGCTTTGCTTTGTCTGTGCAGATAGTCGCAGCAATAATGGCAATCACAGGAATCGTAATGATGGCATATGCAGATGGTTTCCAGGGTGATTCAATTATCGGGGTAGCATATGCTGTTGGATCAGCCTCTACATCTGCATTGTATAAGGTGGGTCGTCACTGTTTATTAATATTTTTTTATTTTTTTTTAGCATTAGATGTTAATAACGTGAATGTACAGAGCAGATCCCTGTGAATTCAATGCTTCAATTTATTTACCCCTCATGTTGTGACCAGGCGATGTCACGATGTCAGAAATCTTACTACCAGAGTAATTAGTCTGTAGCTGCCAAATATTCAGCTTGCCTTTGCTTTACGAGTCCTTGATGAAATCTCTGTTGTTATCCTGCTGCAAGGAGTTTAAGATCGTGTTTTAACCATTTCTTGCCACTGCCATTCGTTGACACTGTTTCAAGTGGGCCATTTGCAGCAGATAGCAATGTGTCCCTTCTGCAGGGACAGACGTCTGGTCTCTGGGCTGCAGTGCAGAGCTCTTGTGTATTCCACTCTCGTGCCAGGCTCAGAGCCCCTGTTTGTCTGGTATATTAGAGACAGCAGGGCTCTGACTCCTGCTTGAAGCTGCTCTTGGAGGTGAGAGATGAAGAAGGGAGGGACATGGCTGACCTAGAAATAGCCCACCTTCTAGGTTGGGCTAAGATGGGTGTGTTTACTCCTGTAACTCTCCTTACATGGGCTGCTATGTCTTTGGGTTGAGTTATACACCTTTTGGCATTTTATAATAAACATCACAATATGTCGTCTACACGGACTTGTGCGAGGCCTTTGAAATGGTTCCACACCACATCCTCATCTCTAAATGGGAGAGAGATGGGTTTGAAGGCTGGACTGTTAGATGGATAAAGAATTGGCTGGGATGTCATAGCCAGAGGTCTGTGGTCAATGGCTCTATGTCCAGGTGGAGGCTGGTCACAAGCAGTGTCCCCCAGGGGTCCATCTTGGGACCGGTGCTCTTCAACATCTTTATCAGCAACACAGACAATGGCATCAAATGCACCCTCAGCAAGTTTGCTGTTGACACCAAGCTGAGTGATGCAGTTGATAGAACAGAAGGAAGGGATGTCACCCAGAGGGACCTGGACAACTCAAAAGTTGGGCCCATGTGAGTCTAATGAGATTCAGCAAAGCCAAATGCAAGGTGTTGGGGTTTGGTCTGGGAGGTCCCAGCTGTGTGTACACTCTGGGAGAACTCACTGAGGGCAACTCTGCAAAGAAGGAATTGGGGGATGTGACACCCTGTCCTGGTCAGGGCTGTTCTTGTGCCCCATTCTTCCCAAGGAAATGGAGGATGCTCTGCAGGAGGATTTTGCTTTCCACAACAGCCTAAACTAAAACCCCTCTCTTTCCTTTGCAGGTTTTGTTCAAGATGTTTCTTGGCAGTGCGAACTTTGGGGAGGCTGCTCACTTTGTTTCCACCTTGGGCTTCTTCAATTTAATTTTCATCTCTGTTACCCCAATCATACTGTATTTTACGAAGGTGGAATACTGGTCACCCTTCTCTGCTGTGCCATGGGGCTACCTGTGTGGAGTAGCTGGCCTCTGGTTAGGTATGTGATAAAACAGGTGCTCGTTTTTCTGTCCCATCCCTTTGCATCCAGTCCAAAGCTCTCCCAGATGGAATCTGACCTCAGTGCACACTGGTGCTCCTTGAAGAATGAGTAACGCTTTCCTTTGGAGGCCTTAACACTAATATTAGTAAAAGGGAACAAAGACAGAGCGCTCGGACTAATTGTTCACTTTTCATCTTTGCATTCCTACAGCGGTGTTATTGATATTTCACTTTCTCTGTCCCAGATTGGTTGCTAAAAATGGAATTTCAAAGGGCTGCACACAGCCGAGCAGCTCCTGGCAGGCTCTGCAGTGCATACAGCACTGACATGGAGACCTACTGATGCAGGACTCATTGCTGGGGTGCTGCAGGCTCTGGGCAGAGGTTGCACAGCTTTTTGGGGGTCTGCAAAGGCTGGTGCTCTCTGTTTCATTTCCTGCAGCCTTCTCCTCCCCTCCTCTCTCCCATAACACTTCTTCTTCCAGAGCCACAATTCCTGTCCTCTAGCCAGGCTGAAAAGCTGTTGGATTCAGCCCAGGGGTGTTTTAATTTGTAGGTATAAAAACATCTTTTCCTTTGCTAAAGTCTCAATTATTTCATAATTGTAGAGGTTTGTCTCCACTACAAGTATATTAAAGGGAAACAAAAAGGATGTTGTTGCCAATGCACAGCCCATCAATGCAGCCATGTTAAAACACAGCGGGTCTGACAGCTGAGGTGCTGAGAGCAAGCCCTTGCCATTCCTAAGCTGAATGGCAGCTTCTCCTTGAGCATCAAAGGGACAAAAAGTAGTGATAACTTACCACCCGGAGTTCTGCTTGTTTAGGACTACTTAAATAAAAAACAAAAAACCCAAAACATCCCATAAATCCACATTTAGCGTTTGTACTGCCTTCAACATTGCAGCAAGACCGTGGTCTAAGAACAACCTGCTTAGCTGACTTCATAGGCTAATTGCATGAGTGCCTCTTTATCTTGGTCAGTGGGCGCTGTTGATGGTAGGTGGATGGTTGGACTAGATGATCTTAGAGGTCTTTTCCAACCTTAATGACTCTATGATTATAGAATTCCCATCATACTTCTGGGGTCAGAGTGGAGGAGGAGAATCTCATTCTAGTGCTCTTCTGCATAACCATGTATTATTTTATCTGTTTTCCCCAGCCTTCAACATTCTGGTTAACGTTGGCGTCGTGCTTACGTACCCCATTCTGATCTCCATTGGCACAGTGCTCAGCGTCCCTGGGAATGCAGGTACAAGTCCTGTGCTCGTTGGTTGGAAGATAAGCACATCAGCATGCAGACAGCAGAGGCAGTTTTTTGTCTAAGTGGTCAAAATGTTCCTGCCACGTATTTCAGAAGGGATTCGTTGTCGCTTGGCTCCCATGCATGCTGCTGGTGATGGAGAGATTTTTGGTTAACCAAAGCTGTTTCTTTTGTTTTCCTTTCCCTGGTGACTGTGCCCATACTGAGCACAGGGGAGGCAGGCAGCAGCCCCAGAGCTGGTGACTGATGAGGGCAGCCCATACATGTGGAACTTTACTCCAAAGTCCTTCCTTCTTCTTCAATAGCTGCCTGTCTCTGCTCTTCTAATTTCCTCCTCCATCTCCCTGCAACTCCAGGTGTCTGGGCACATTTCCAAAGAAACATCTATTTATAGGGGGATGCAGGTCAGAGATGCATGATGTGATTGTCAGCCCTGTAAGGGCTCAGATGTGCTGTTATTACGCTTGTGGAGCTGGCAGACTGGGCCTGGAGGCATCACCTCCAGCTTGCTGCCCTCCCCGATCCATGTGGCACAGGGACATGACCTGCTGGTAGCCTTTCAATATCCGAAGGAGAGCTACAGGGAAGAAGGAGGCAGACTTTTGAGCAGGGTCTGTGATAAGAGAATAAGGAGAAATGGCTTCAAGTTTCAAGAAAATAGCTTAGATACAAGGAAAAGTCTTTTACGTTGTCCAAGATCTGGTTACTTTAGGGGATGGCAGACAACGTGGCCATCTAAGATGCATGTCATGGAGATAAGCCAGGCTGATCTGATGCCACAGTCTTTTTCCTGCTGCAGTTTTGATGGTGCTGTTGTTTCTCCTTCGCAGCTGTAGATCTGTTGAAGCACAAAATGATCTTCAGCGTGGTGAGGTTGGGAGCCACCATCATCATTTGCATTGGGTTCCTGCTGATGCTGCTCCCCGAAGAGTGGGATGAAATAACCCTGAGGTTCATCAACAGCTTAAAGGAGAAGAAAAGTGAGGATCACGCCGACGACATCACAGACTCCAGCGTACACACGAGAAGCAGAAGCAGAGCCAATGGCACAGTGTCTATACCACTAGCTTAGGGCTGGTGGACTGTACTGCACGCAGATGTATATTCTGTGAATATAGCTTAAATTTCCTCACTCCTTGTATGCTTAAAAATGCCATTTACTCTGAACTGGGTATGAGTTGTAAGATAAGAGAGTTAGATCTATAATAAATGTTTACATTTATACACTTACCAAGGAAAGGGTGTAAATAACCACAATAAAATGTTTTCTAATTAAAAAAAAAAACCAAACATTTAACCTCCTGTGTTATTGAACCCAATGATGCTGAGCTTTACCATGAGCCCAGTACCTCCCAGAGCCTTCCCATGAGAGATGGAGCACCCTGAACCACCAGCACCCTTGGGAAATGGCAGATCCCATTTCTTAGAGCATTTCATTGGGCCAAACAATAGTTTTCTCATCCGCCACAGCGAAAAACCTTTCAAAAGCCAAAGCAAACCAACCACTTCCTGCCTGTCACCCTAAGAGAGCTGTGACCCAGCATTTCTGGGATCAGTCACACTTGTGGCTGGATGGGCACCACCCCATGTTGGTTTTGGGGTTGACACATTCATTTACACCGACAGAGAGCTGTAGAGATGTGTTTTACTGAAATTCTAGCTCCTGCCAAACCAAACACACAGGGAAAACAAGCGTTTCCTTTCAGCATGCATTGACGAGTGCGTTTTGGCACGCAGCCTCATGGCAGCATCTTCAGGCCCAGAACTGGATCCTTCAAGGAACCTCATTAAGCATTCAGCAAGGAAAATAATGTGAAATCCAGGGCTGTTCTGCACAGCTGTGTTGCTGATCCATCGGAGGGATACAAACTGAGAATCCCACCTGCCCAGTGCCTGCTCAGACGCAGCCATTCTGCAGCTGTGCCTTCCTCCCACCCCCAGCAAAGCCATTCTGCCTGCCCCACGTCCCCAAAAAACACAAACTTCCAGGTGAGGATCTGACCCACCCCATTGGTGCATAGAACCATTCAGGTTGGAACAGACCTCCCAGATCCCCACCCTCACTGTGCCCACTGCCAGCGTCCCTCAGTGCCGCATCTCCGCAGTCCTTGAACCTCTCCAAGGATGGTGACCCCAGCACTCCCTGGGCAGATGTGCCACAGCATCACTGCTCTTTTGGAGAATGTTTCCTAACATCCATTCCTGAATCTTGGTGTTGGCTTTGATGTTTTAGGTGGGTTTGTGATAAACCTGTTTTTACCTCCAGCAATGCCACTACAAGAGATAAAGCAAGGGTAGGGGGTGCTTTCCATACACCTGAGGAGGTTCTGGAGATGCTGTGAGCCTTTGGGCACTCCGAGCATCGAATTTCTTTCCAAAGACTGAAGGTTTAGCAAAAGAACCACTTGTAGAAATGCCTCCAGCTCAACCAGCTGAGGCGGAAAGTCATGTGGAGGTAAAAACAAAGCAGTGGCCAGGGCTGTGTCAATGTTTAACCCTGCTGGGAAGGGCACATGAGTGCATTTGGCTGTGGGATTCGGCCTTGGGCTCTGCAGCCAGCTGGGAGCTCTGCATCACAGCACTGCTTTCAGAGTGGGCTTTTCCTTCTTCCAAAGCTCTACAAAATGGGTCTCAGCTCTTCCAAGACACACCCCAGGGTGACCCAGGTGGCACCGATGCTCAGCAGTGAGGAGGGGCTGGGGGAGCCCAGCCTGCACCCAGCAGCCACATCGGAGCATGGACATCCCATAATCCACGGGCAGCTCCCACCCCTCCGCCAGACTGGGTATAGGAGAGCCTCCACAGGTATGGAGCAAGGGGGGGGGGAGGCCTTTCCCAGCAACTGTTTCCCTTCCAGAGCCTTTTGAGATGGTCTCAGAGCCCAACTCACAGCACCCCTGCAGTGCCAGACACAGCATTCAAATCACAACCCCATAACGTGCACCGCTGGGCACAGCCGTATCATTACCTTAATTAGAGTTAGACTTTAATTAGATGTGAAATTCAGCATTAAAATAAATCAGAGCCCCGCGGCACCAGGCTGACTCCACAAGCAAGAGGCAGAAGAAGGTGAGTCCCACTGCAATGTGCTGTGCCCCAAATGTCCCATACCCAAACCCGGAGGTGAAGGAGGAGGTTTGTGCTCACCTGGAGTGGGACACAAGGACTGTCTGTGGAGGGACAGCAGGCTGCTGTGACAGCATACAAAGCTTTGGTGTGACAATGGTCTGGGATGAACAGATTGGGTTTGGGGGTACTGCAGCCCCCATCAGGGCACCTCCCACTGTTAAACCCCAATGTGGATTTAACACCAATGCAATACCTTTTTCCCTTTCTCCCTGTGCCACTGCCCAGCCCTTTATCCTCATATCCCCTCCCATGAGGCCAAGATATGGGAGCTCAATGACTCACATGGAATGGCATTCAGACACCCAAGGGCAGGTTTGGGGAGGACAGAGAAGCTGTAACAGTTACTGTGCATGTCTAATTGTGCAAGCAATAACACAGCACTGCGCACCCAGGAGGAACAGCACAGAGCTCAGGGTAGGTTGAGCTCAGTTAAAGCACTGCCTTAATAAGTAACAGGTGCTGGTGGGTGGTAGCCAGGTGATCTTTAAGGTCTCTTCTGTGTGATTTTGTGGCTGAGCAACAAAAAGAGGCCCAGCTTTCTGCCTGTTCTATGCTTCAAGGTAGGGGTGGCCAGAGAGCTCACTCATTCCTCACCCTGGTGCTGTGTGTAGAAGGAGAAGCCCCAGAGATGCTGTAGGAGACACAGAGGTTGGTCACTGTATGTGTATGAACTGCATGAGGGGCTGTAAAGGGAGAAGAGAGACACGTGGCAGACAGATTTCTTAAATGCAAATACATCCATGTGTTATTTCTATGGGTAACAATAATTTATACTTTCTGTTACTGGTGTAGTATCATAGACACTTTCTGAGCTGGAAGGGAGCCTTCAAGGCCATCTGGTCCAAATCCCCTGCAATGAAAGGGGACACCCACAGCTCCATCAGGTGCTCAGAGCCCCATCCAGCCTGACTTTGGGTGTCTGCAGGGATGGGGCACCAGCACCTTGATAGGCAAAAAGCTGGGAGAGATGGGTGTGGGAAATGCCAAGAAAAAATATGGTAGAAAGCTAATAGTTGAGTAAAGCCCAGGAGCAGACATCTGAAAATAGCTGTGCTTCACCTTCTCCTTTTCTGACCCCTTTAGGGCCCTTTGACTTCAGCACTGTGCTGGTTGGAGAGAATGGAGCCAGCAGCATCATCAAGCTGCACCCACCTCGGCAGCCACAGGTAGGGTGAATGTATGAAGATTCACGTAGGGCTGCACTGCTTGGCCTGGGGACAGAGAAACAAACATATCCTGCTTTCTAAGCACATGGCACAACTTGAGCAGAAAGCCCGAAACTCTGCTTCCTGCGGGATGCGGTGATCGGTGGGATGTGGTACGTGAGCAATGCGTGATCCGGGCTGCAGTTTGTGGTGTCACATGCTGCCATCTAGTGCCGTATTTTTCAGCTTCGCATTCAGCTTTGTGCGCACAGAAGGTGACCGCGAGCCATACGCCAGGGATGGGGAGCAAGGTGGAAAGAAAGCACAAGTTATGCAGCACTGCAAGGAGGAGGCACGGTGGAAAATGGGGATGCCATAGGCAGAGCTGAAGTACATAGGAAGCCGTAGGGAAATTTTCCATTAATTCTAGGGAGCTTTTTTTTTTTTTTTTTACCTTTACCAGTTGCATTGCTTGAAATGGGATTCCTCTCCAGCACTCCTTTACTGCTGCCTTTAATCTCCCATAATGATACACTGAAGGTTGGACCTTAATTATTCTGTGATTCCATGATTTATTTACAGGATCCTTGAAGATTACAGCCCAGACTTTGGCAGCAGCTCAGTGCAGCCAGCCAGAGTCGTGTCACCATTCAGAAGACACTCTTGTTCACATTCAAGAGGTTAATGGTGTCCCATATAAAGTGCAAGATAGGTCTTCCTGATAGAGTCTTCGATGCAAATGGCCTTGAGTTATGCCAGGGAGGTTTAGATTGAACATATGGAATCATAGAATCATTAAGGCTGGAAAAGACCTCTCAGATCCCCAAGCCCAATCCATCCTACCATGTCCACTGACCATGTCCTCAGTGCCATATCTCCATGGTTCTTGAACACTTCCTGGGATGGTATTGCTATCGCCTGTCCCAATGCATCACCAGTCTTTTGGAGAAGAAATGTTTCCTAATGTCCAACCTGTGTTCGTAGAAAGTGTGGTCAGGCATTGGAACAGGCTGCCCAGTGGAGTCTCCATCCTTGGAGATATTTAAGAGAGGTGTGGATGTGGCATCGTGGGACGTGTTTTATTGGTGAACTTGGTAGTGTTAGATTGATAGCTGGTCTTGATGGTCTTAAGTCTCTTTCCCCAACTAGACAAGCCTAGGATTCTAGGATGTTCCTTTTAATTTTTATGGAAGCCAGGCTGAGCTCCCATCATAGGTGGGGAAATGAGGAGTATTGAGACTAGGAGTGAGCCACGAGTCTGGCTGGATGGAGGGGATGGTTCTTAGGGTCAGGTAACCAGGATCTGGCCTCAGATGACCTGCCAGGAGACACTGTATTCAATTATGGTATGATGTGTATTGAACATTTGCTGAATGTGCCAAACTCCTTCTTGTATCCCAAGCAACCAAGCCAGAATTGGAGCTGGAGGAATGTCTAGGTAGGTTCGTATCAGGTTGGGTGTTTGTGTGAAAAGAGGAATGCTGAACACTAAATATTGCACTTGCAGAGGCTTGAACCTGCTGGCACTGCAAGGGGGATCGCTGCTGCAAAGCCCTGGAGCCAGCAAGGGATGGATGGAGCCCCAGAAGCCAAGGTGAGCAATAAGCAAAGGGCCAAGAGCTGTGCAGCAAGCAGGATCGACCATGTACAGCTCCTGATGTCAGCCTGAACAACGCACAGCAGCAGCACCTTGGGAGCAAGAGCAGGCATACATGACCTGAATGAGGAGTTTCCATCGTGCCCCTTAGCTGTGAGATAGATAAGCTGTGAGTGCTTTGAAAAACCTACACTAAATTGCTGCACGTTGGCCAGACAGGAAAACTCTCGCTGCCTTCATCTGGGCAGCACCTGAGGGACCGGGTGTGCGTTGGCAAACAGGAGTTTCTTTTCCTTTCAGCCAACAGAGGTGTCTTTACTGATGCTTTTAATACCTCACAGACTCTGGAGAAGAGGGGGCAGAGCCTGAGAGCCCTCCCTGGCAGGCGGCAGCACTTGCACAAGATGCAGATGCTGGACTTGACACGCCGGCGCCGAGAGGTAATGCGGGGATGGCCCTGGGGAGAGGCTGAGGATTAGAAGGGTTTTTCCACCTCTTTATCTCCCCCATGGGTGAGGAAGTTCCCATGGGGTCACGTTCTGTCTTGTGCTCGTTTTGGCAAATAGGATTTGCCCTGGTTGAGCTACCTGGGTGTGTGATGACTTGCAGTGCCGGCTCTCTAATGATGTGCTGCGTCGAGCTGTTAAAACGTGTTTGCTCCTCTGCTGCTTTTGCTGATGACTTGTTTGCAAACCCAGGCGGAGCTGAAGCGGGATCTCCACAGGGAGGCAAAAATCAATAAACAAAAAATGGAGGAATTGGGTTCGGAGATGGCTTCTGGTGCTGTCACCTCTCTGAAGTGTGTCAAAGACCTAGACCTCATTCCTGCTGAGCACAATCTGCATTTGGATGGACACCCTGGTAAGCAGAATCATGTTCCAAGGAGATGTAAAACTCCCCAGCATCCTCACTGGGCCATTTGAACCCCGTGAGGTTCAACAAAGCCACACTGCAAGGTCTTGCACTTGAGTCAGGGCAATCCCAGCTATGTGTACAACTGGGAGAACTCCTTAAGAGCAGTCCTGTGAGAAGGACTTGGGGGTCCTGGTGGGAAAAGGTGAAAGTGAGCTTTTATGGGAGCACATCTATTCTTAAAAAGTCCTCTTTCTCGTGCTAATGAACCCAAAACAAACTCTCTGTGGTTGGATGTCAGGGGGAAATTCTTTACAGAGAGAGTGGTGAGGTACTGGAACAGGGACTTGGATGCCCCATCCCTGGAGGTGTTCAAGGCCAGGTTGGATGGGGTCCTGGGCAGCCTGGTCTAGCATTAAATGGGGAGGTTGGTGGCCCTACTTGTGGCAGGGGGATTGGAACTTCATGATCCTTGAGGTCCCTTCCAACCCTGGCCATTCTGTGATTCTGTGAAAATAAAAAGGAGGAATGCAGACCTCTGATAGTGGTAGAATAATGGGGAATGGCTTTAAATTAAAACAGGAGATTTAGGTTAGAGGTTAGGAGGAAATTGTTAGAGGGCAGTGAGGCACTGGCACTGCTACCCAGAGCTGTGGGTGCCCCATCCTTGGAGGTGCCCAAGGCCATGGATGGGGCCCTGCACAGCCTGAGCTGGGGGAGCAGCCAGCCCACTGCAGGGGTTGGAACTCAGTGATCTTTTAGGTCCCTACAAACCCAACCAGTATATGAATCTATGATTCTAAGTATGGAAGCCAGAAAATAGCTATAGAGGCACAAAACCAAAGACCCCAGGGCCAGGAGCAGGTTCCCACCAGCAGAAGATCAGACAGTGCCATGTGAAGGCACTGGAGATGGTACTCACCTACTCACATACATTGGAAGTCTTAAAGCATCCCAGGCAGGAATGTTCTCCCTGGGACACAACATGGGAATCCCATCACCCATTCCTACGGGTCAGCACTAAACCAGTTGCCTCATGACAGACTTGATTCATTCTGTTGGGTGAATTAATCACAGAATGGTTTAGGTTGGAAGGAACATTTAAAGCCCACCCAGTTCCAAGATTATATTTCTGAATAGACTGTGCTAGGTCTGCCCAGCCCCAGGCACATGCTCTGATCTCGTAGGGATTTCTCAGGATCTTCCTCATAGGGATTACCAGCTGAACCCAACAGGATGGGCATGCCTCTGATGAAAACTGCAATTATTGTTATTTTCTCTTTCAGGAAACAGAGGGGATGGAGGATTTGCAGGGCAGCATGCCAGAGCTGGGCTTCCCCTGGGCAGCAGCAGCAGCAGCAGTAAGGTTGGGCTGTGGTTCTGCAAGGAGCCACGCAGCAGGGATCTGCTCTGGGACACTTCCAGCACTGACTCTGAGGACTGGGAGAGGGAAGAGAAGAAGCTTTACTGCAGACCTCCACTGGTGAGAACCAGGACAGAGAGAGTTTCACTCTTTGATAACTTCTTTGATAAAGAGTTTTAGCAGCGTGGCTTGGGATGTGCTGAAGGAACAAGCCATTATCTCTGCTCTGGATATGGACAAACGTGATGTTTGTGATGTGCAGCATTTCTGAACACAGAGACCAGCAGAGAGGAGCACTGGAAATGATGTGTGGACAGAAATGACGTGTTTGGGTATGTGAAAGAATATATGGGGGAAAAGTGATGTGGACCAAGCAATAATAACATGGGGGCAGAGGGAGCAGGAGGAGGCTGGCAGAACCAACAAACAGAAGCTGGAGAATATTCTGGGTTAACCCCCATATTAAGTTCCAATTGAAATAAAGTGTTTTGCTTGCCTTAAGGTCACTCGGCCTTTCTGCTTGTTTCTAACCTTGCATCCTTTTCTAAGCCACAGAACATCCATTCAAATTGAAAGGAACAACGACTGGGTCGGAAGTCTTTTAATAAACATTCTGGTATTTCTAAATTATTATTATTATTTTTTTAATTTCCTTTCCTCTGTCCCAGGTGGTGAAATGTATGACTTTCCTTCAGTATGCACCTCCAGCTTTAATGGATAATCTGCTGTAACATTTACGTTTTGCTCACTTGGCAGTGAGAAGAGAGGTGGGTTTGCTCTTCCTCCCATCACCCTCATGGCCATTCATTTCCCTCTGCTGAAAATCTTCTCCCCTTAATTTTCATGGCCTCAAGTTGCACCAGGGTAAGTTTAGGTTGGGTATCAGGAAACACTTCTTTACAATAAGGGTTGTTAAGCACTGGAATAGGCTCCCCAGGGAGGTGGTTGAGTCATCGTTCCTGGATGTGTTTAAAAGCCATTTGGATGTGGTGCTGCAGGGACACGATTTAGTGGAGAGGTTGTTAGAGTAGTTTGGTTTGGTTGTGGTTGGACTTGATGATCCTTAAGGTCTTTTCCAACCTTAGCAATTCCAAGCCAGGCCATCTTGAATAAGTGGATCTGGTGTTGGCTCTCAGCAGGAGGCACACTTCTACATGTTTTTAGGGGAATTAGACACCCATGGCCGATTTGCTCTCAGCAGTATTTAGCTATTTGCCTCTCCCAGGCTTTGCTGAAAATCCCAGGGAAAGCAGGATTTGGAAATCGGAGCCAAAGCCTCAACTCAAAGCCAGAGCCTCCATCCAGCACTGATCTTTGCCTTCTTCCCCTCTCTCTTTGCAACCTCTCTGTATGTATAGCAAGTTCTTTGGGGAGAAAGCTGCTCCTTGGAGCCATGTGTGAGTGCACGAAAAAGCCAAGAAAACAAACTCCAGTAAGAAAACAGCTTTTAATGAGAAAGAAGACCTGCTAATGAGTCTATGCCTGGAGTATGTGTTTTAAAAGCACCCCTGTGTGCTTTTCTTGTAAACGTGGTCATCGTGTGTGAGCTGGAAGGATCCTGAGAGCTCTGAATTCAGCACTGAGGGTAGGCCAGAAAGGTCAATGATTTAATGGGCTGGAACAATTAATCTGGCACTTTTCTATACACCTGTCCTCTTAATGATTCAATGCATCTCCCTTCTGTGTTCCCATCTGTCAACAATTGAGCTGTAATTGGTGGAAATGTAATTTATCTCAGATAGAGCTGATTTGTTTCCCGATAATGGCGTTGCCAGCACTTGGGAAGAGCACTGCCCATGGAGAGGGTGTGCAGAGCAGTCTATCCATTGCACAGACTGCATGGAGACTCTGAGCATTCATTTATCAACTCACAGTGTGCAAAACTTGCTTTTCTGGAGGCAACGAAGCCGGGAAACCCTCTTTATGCTTCTTGTGCTCAAAGTCTTTTGACTGTTCTGCTTTCAATTGTGTTAACTCATCATGACCTGCAGAGAGGCAGGTGGTAACTCGTTCTGCTCTCATGTTTCCTAACATCTGTTCAAAGGCTGGAAATGAAAACGTTTTCTCTATTACTAAAGATGAAACTTAGACCTTTCTGCAAATTCCAGAAGATAAAGGAGGAAAAAAAAAAAAAACCAAACACTACAATGCCAGGGCTGCAACTCAGTGAGGCTGTTTTTCTCTGAAAAGCTCCCTATTCCAAATGCTTGATACCATCTCATCATCTGAAAGACGAGTCATTACAACCAGCTATGCAGGGGATGAGGTTTGCTGCTCAGAACTGAGCACACGTGGTGTCCATGCAAGTCATGATGGAAAGAAACTCGTGGTTTGAGGTTGCCTCCACAGAAAGGAGAGGCTGGAGAGGTCCTGCTGACTGCCAGGGGTGGGCATGAGATGAATTCTGAAGGATAACAATGACAGCACATGAGCAGGGGTTGGTTTTGGTGGCGCCAAGGGGTAAGGATCCGCAGCATGGAAGTGAAGTGGGATTTGTCCATTCTCATTCATTGCAGGGGAGCTGAAATGGAAGACTTCCAAAAGTCCTTTCTAGAAGATGTAGGTCAGATAGATCTCTGCCCCGAGGCACAAGAGCATAGGATTTTCCCTGTGAAAGGGCTGGCGGATGGGGGTGGTGGTGGTGGTGGTGAGATGGTGTAGTGGAAATGCTGTCACAGCTTTAAGCAGTGATGGAGCACCTGGTGAGAAGGCAGGGCCAACCCAGGGGAGCTCAGGTGCAAGCAATGAAACTGAGTGACCAGAAGGAGTAAAGCCAGGATCCACCCCTTCCCAGACCTCATTTAAGGGTTGGCAGCAGAGGTGAGGATATCTCACTGGAGATCCTTGTATACCTGTGGTCTTCCAAAGGTAAGCAGATTATTTTCTTTGTTTCTGTGTCCACAATTGTTGTATTTTGAGCAAATCCTTACCTGCTGCAGCCTGGGACTTTGCTACTGTGCTGACACTGGTGTGCTTTCAGTTGCATTACAAATGGCCAGAGCAAGACAAGTTTCTCTTGCTCAAGATTAACCAAACTGATTTTGCTGAAATGTCTGAACAAAATGACTGTGCTCAGGCAGGCAGCGGAGCTGGGGAAAGTTGGCACCAGTGGTTAATGTCTGGCTAAATCATTAGTAATTAAATGTGCCACTTAAAAGAAGAAATCTTGAAGAACCCTTCCTCTATATTTAAAAAAGCTTGATGTTATTGCAGAGGTCTGCACTGTCTTTATTAATCTCTTATCTCTCTCCCCCACTGGGACACGTGACAGGTAGCTGGGATGGTTTCCACTTAATTCCCAAACTAAGCTCAGTTTCAGGCTGTACACAAAGATTATGGTGTGATCATCTGCTTGGTTTGTCCAACCAGGTAACCTCAGATGTTGCTGCAGAAGCACAGCCCTAAAGCTCTTCTTTCCCAACTTTGGAAGTATTGATTAATCCCTCTGGGTTCCCAGCTTTTCTAAATGGTTGGACTAGAAGATCTTAGTGGCCTGTTCAATCTTAATGATTCTATGACTCTAAATTACTCAAAGAAGGTCAAGTGATGGCACGGGGGACCCTGAGGAAAAAAGAGGGGTGGGTATGAAGGGATGGTGCACTTTCTGGGGGTGTCACACCCTGTTGGTAGTGCTGGGCTGCTGGCCAGGAGGCACATAATCTCTGATGGGATGGAGCTGCTCACAGATTCCTCCTGTTCTGCAAGAGAACAAGCATTTATTCCTTGCTTAGCAATAGGCTTGTAGCTTTTTGCCACCTACTGACGTGCTGTGGGAATGGCTCATCCTGCAAATCCCTGCACAAAGTCTGATAGTGCAGCCCAGCATCTGCTGAGCAGTCCACAAGAATGAAAGAGAGAGCAGATATCTCCCTTGGCACACAGATGGGAGAGCAGGGTGCATTTGATCAGCTGTTCCTTGCTATATAGGAGCTGAAGATCCCGGTGAATCTCTTCCAACTCAGGACGTTCTGTGATTTCAGGATAATTCCCTCCTTGTCCCATACCTTGAGTACTTCTTACTACTTCCTTCCAGAGAGCAGCACCATCGGAGAAACCTGACGTTCCATTTGGCTTCTTCTTCTTTTATCTCTTCCCCCATTCCTCTATTTTTTCCCCTGCCACATCCTCCTAAAGTCTCTGCTGACTTTGGCCCTTGCCCAAGGCATCTTCCTGCTGGTGGACAGCAGCTCTCTGCAGGATCCTGAGTGTTGCTTAAGCTTCACTTAAATCCTCTGCTGATGCTCTAAGCAACACATGATGCTGAAAGTGCTGACTCATTACTCAGAGTGAATTTCAAAACTTGTGAGAGAGCCAAGAGTGCTTTTTGTTGTCTTTTTCTGGAGATGCTGGATGATGTGTCATCTCTGTGGGCAGATCTGTTCTGGCTCTTGTTCTCTCATGCAGTTTGACAAAGCTCAGCTCAGCTGAGTCCTCTCTGTGCTTATTGAGCATGGTCACCCTTGGGCTCCCCGTGACTCTTAGTGGAAATGTGAGCCCTCATGAAGTGTCCTCAGTATTAAGAGAGATTTGTGTCAGTTCTGGGGACACCCCTTCATCCAATCAGAGCTTCTGTCTCTTTTCTCTGTTCATAGAACGGCCTGGGTTGAAAAGGACCTCAAATTTGATCTACTTTCAAACCCCCTGATGTGGGCAGGGTCACTAACCAGTAGACCAGGCTGCCCAGAGCCACATCCAGCCTGGTTTTGAATGCCTCCAGAGATGGGATTTTCATTCTTGTTAGCTTCCCTCAGCACTATGGTTTGCTAATGTGCATCTTAAGTCATGGGATAGACTAAAACTGCAATGCTGCTGATCCAGCCTTGAATTCCCTGTTCCTATGAAGTCACCTGTGCTGGCGTTTATTAGCTGGTAGTACAACAAATGACCCTTTTAATCAAATCAGGCTTTATGCAGCATGTGATCTTGTTGATAACGACTGAACAGACTGCATTAACTCAGAACTTGCTTAAAATGCTGGTTCACAACTCTTCTGGGAGAAAAGCAAAGAAGGGCACTGTTAGTTTTGTGGTCTCATTGAACCATTGGTCAACCACTGGTCGCCATTTGGTCCTTGTTGCAACTGCCACCCCAGAATAATCAACGTGGCTTACAACTGACTTCTGTACTGCAAAAACAGTGAGTTTCAAAGCCAGGCACCCCTTCTATTTACCACACAAACCACCTCATTCAGCTTGGCCAAGCTGACCTAAAAATACAGCCTTTTGCCACACAGAGCATCCCTTGTGAGGCCTCTCACTGGAGCAGATTTGCCTCACAGTGCTCTTCTGTCTTTCAAAAAAAAAAAAAAACAACCCTAAGTGTAGTTCCCCATCTCTCCATGCACATGGACCAGGCCTTCACATCACAGCCACCACTGAGGCTGTGTGTGTGTGCCTCAGTGCCCTTTTCCCTCTCCCTTTGAAAGCAGGCAGGGAACAAAACTGTTACCACACCTGGTGTTGATAACCACTTCCTCCTGTTGCCTTGGGCATGTTACATTGCTCTGCTCTCATTTATATTTTTTTTTCTCCCTCAACTTCATCTTTCAAATGATGATGATACTTAATTACTACCCGCAGCGATGTTTATGACAAGAAGCTGCTGCCTTTCCAACTGTTCCTACACCTGAACGTAGCAGGGACCCATCCTACCAAGGTCCCCTCTCTGTAGGGTAATATCCTCCACATGAAGGTGTCACTTCTGGCTGGGGGAAATGATGGAGCTGGGCACAACCAGCATGGTGCATCTTTGCTTACCATGGGAAGGTGGATGTCCAGCTGCACGTATCACCAGCATACTGACTGTTTATTCCATTGACTCAATCCACTGGTGACTTTATGATCTATGTATTCAAATTACAGAAGCGTGGTCTTCATCTGTGTCAGAAGAAGAAAAATTATTACAACCCTTCAAAACTTTAAAAAAAAAAAATCAATTATAAAAAACAGAGAAGAATACTCAGTATCTGTTTGAATTAGAATTAGGAAGCCGCAGAGATGGAAAAAGCTTTTATTTATAGTCCGAAAAAAGCTATGTGAGTGATTGTGATGATGAGGAAACAGTTAAAGTGAATGCAGTCTCACCTCTTCCCAGCTTCTGAGTGCTCTGATTTTGTAACTGATGTTTCAGTTAAGAACTCTGAGCCCTGCCTTTGTGCTCAAGGAGGGAACCAGAGAGGGGCACCAAGATCTGGATCAGGGACTGAATCTGTGCCAGCAAACCCTGCAAGGAAATCTCTAATGCCAAATGTGTCCAGGTTCGGGCTCTTTTTGAGGGAGGAACACCTTGCTGTGGGAACCCAACCTGTTTATTTGGTTAGCTACTTCAGCCTTTCAATGAAACCCCTTTGCCTGTGGGTTTCATGGCACTGATGGTCTTCAGAAGCTATTTTTGAAGCTCTTTTTGCAGAAGTTTCACAAAATCAAAGAGGAGGCTGTTAGAAAACTTGTCTCAGTATACTAAAGTTCTTCTATTCAGATGGCTTCTGTTGTGTTGAAAAGCAATGGAATGCTTTTAAAGCAGCATTCCTGAAGTTAGAGCCCCTTCAGCAGAGGATATTGCCAACCAGAGGCCCCAGCCCTGCTCTGCTATGTCTCCTACTTGTAGATGCATCAATCAGGTCTCTCCCAGCTGCTTCCTAGTGGCCTGTTTTGATGTCCTGGCATAATATGGTTCAGGAGTGCTGGTATCATTGATTAGCATGCAAAACATGCTCTGAGACTGGATGCTTCCTGCACTTAGCCCTCTGTGTGGTGTGTTTCAAAGGGTTGACTGGGAAAGATGAAGTTTCTTTGAGAGACAAAGAAAAAGATCCCAAAAAGAAACGTAAAACAAGGAACTGCCAACAGCGTTTTGTACTGATCCTTCTTCTCACAGCACAGAAAGCACTGCTGCCTTCCTGCTTCAGCAAGAGGAGAGGTTTTGCTTCAGTGAACTGACAGACACACTCAAAGCTCATGACCTCGAGGAGAAACATTTCTGCTTCCAAGGGGCAGTGAGTAACAGAGCACCTGGAGATGCAAGAACATGATCCATGCAATTAAATCTGTCAGTGTGAAACAAGGACTTTCCTTGCAGATAGATGGAGATCTTGGGCTAAATGTGCTGGAGAGTGGAGCTTGGTTTGAAGGAACTACAGGATGGGGTGGGCACTTTTTTGTTCCCATCCATCCAGGTAACACTGGTTTATGTTATTCACTTCTGTCAGGACTACACAGCTGTAGCATCTCTTGCTGCAGCAGCAGGTTTCCTAAAGGCTTAGCAGCTGAAGGTCCTTGCTCATTTATAGCCATGTCTTTTTTCTTAAGATGGTTTTCCAGAGGTATGTGGGCACGTGCTCAAGGTCCTTTCAAGGGGCCTCGTGGAATCAGTAAGGTTGGAAAGACCACTAAATGCTCCTCCAGAGCTGCTCCAACAGCTCCATGCCAGCCTTACACAGGGTTCCAGAGCTGAGTACAGCCTTCCAGGTGGGGTCTTAGAGCCTAATGCTTTTTACCGAGAAGGATTTGTCAGCTGTGATTAACTCCATGCTCTTCAACACAATAACATCTATCCATCTGCTTCAACCACCTGGGGGGACCACAGCAGGCCTAAACCTTGTGCACATTGGGCAGGGGCTGTGGTGGGCACTGAAATAACCTGAAATTCCCTCTTGTGAAGTCTCTGATGACTAAAAACACAGTATTTCTGGGTCCTTGCCAGCTGTAAGTTAACTCAGAAGATGTGAAAGGTTCTGTACAAGTGGTAGAGCATGAGCTGTGGTGAATTTTGCCTTTGTGAAGTGTCTGGATTTAATATGAGGCTAAATCTGCTGCTGCTCTGCATGAGAAGTGTCTTAGAAGGAGAAATTCTTTGCATGGGGTCCATGAGTTGATGTTTCTGAGAACTGTGAATTCAGAGCAAGCACCTGAGAGAAGCTGCAGGTGCTCCATCCTCAAAGCTAGGGATGGGGCTCTGAGCAGTGATCAGAGCACCCAGCCCACGGAAGGAGGTTGGAACAGGATGGTCTTTAAACTCCCTTCCAACCTCTACCATTCTAGGAGAAGGTTCACTCACTTGCACATCTGCTGTGAGCCAAGTGGTCACAAGTCAGTGGGAAAACCCTGTGCGTTGAGCACAGTGATGTTTCTGCAAGCTTCAGCTTTCCCTTAGCCTCCAACTTAAAAAAAAAAAAAAAAAACCTATTCATTTCTAAGCAAGTTGGGCCGGTCTGGGGAAAAGTGGGCTGCAGACAGCATTTAAATCATGCAAAGCCTCATGTTTACAGGAGGTTCTTCTGGCTTTTATTCACTGCTTAAACCCACATGTGCACACTGAGGAGCAGGGCAGCATGGAGTTCTGAAAATTTTGGGGAGGAAAGTTGGCTTGCCAAACATGGTAGGAAAGTGGCAGATTTCTAAGATTTGACTTTCTATTAAGAGGATCTGATTTATCTACACCTGATATAAACATGGATGCTGAAAAGAACCCCAAATCTCCTTTTTTTCCCCCTTTGCTTTCCATTTTCCTGCTGCTCTTTGAAACCAATGCTATTCCCCACCTCCTCCGACGCTGTCACCACATACCTGCAGCATACTATAACTTACTGCAGCTCACCATTTCCTCCTGAAGTACTAATTTTAAAGAAGGATTTGGTTTCTGTTTAGCGTAGTGAGGCAGTCCAGCCCTCAAGCCAGTAAAGGCAGAAGCTCTTTCCTCTGTGGCAGAACCAGATTAGAAGATTAATCCCTGCTCCTGCAGGAAGTTCGCAGCAAAACCTGCCCTGGGGCAAGTCCATGAGATCATGCTCCTGTAATAACCAAGCACAGATAAGGGATAGCTTACAAACTGCTGTTCTTATGCATTTCCTCCACCAGCACATGATCTCAGGTTGGGTAGTAGGGAAAGGCTCTGCCTCAGAAGGCAGTGGGCATGGCCCTGAGCTGCTGGGGCTCAGGAAGCACTGAGACATTGCTCTCAGATATAGGGTTGGATTTGGGTAGTGCTCATTGAGCTACTCAGGATATTCTATGATTCTATGACCTTGTGTTCCAAGTAGAATAATACTAGGGAAAGTCTTTGCTGCACAGAGGATGAAAATTGCAGATGTCCTAAGGATGCACATCCATGGCACATCACGCATCTCGTGGCTGCATGACAGCCAGGCAACCTTGGTGCACCAGAACATGATGACAGCATGGGACTCTTTTCACAGAGTCGAGGTGGGATGACTGCCCCATCTCCAGCAGCACTGCCTCTCTGCAGCACTAGGGAGGACTTCCAAAAGCACCATGAGATAACAGGTGAACGCTGTAGAAGCATATCTATAAAACAGTCCGCCAGATACCCAACACAGAAGATATTTTTGATGCTGGAAATAATTAGAAAGAAACCTCAAAAATAAGCTTTTAATTTTAAGGATCAGAAGCTCACAGCTTGAAGAAATTTGAGGTTCCCTGGGAATTGTTTGCCAAAGAAAGCTTCCTCACAGTGACTCATTCCTTCAATGTTAGGACAGGTTGAAAACCAAAGGTTTGCAAAGCTCAGACAGCACTGGGAGAAGGATGGAGCTGAGGAATGATGCTCTAAAATACGTTTCCAAACCTGTGATGCAATTAAGTTGTATTTCCATGTTTATGAGTACTTACTTACTGAGGTCTTCAGCTGGTAAGTCACAAGGAGCCGCTTCCAAGGAGGAAAATGGGTTCCTTGTGTAGGTGGCTGCAGGGATTGTGACACTGGAAAGGTTTTCAGAGCACTCTTCTGCCAAAGTTCTTTCCAAGAAAGCACAGATTGCTGCGAATCTATCACAGAACAACTACAGAATTCTTGCTGAGAGATATAAAAACTATTCTCACATGGAAGTAGTCAAAACATAGATGTTTCACATCTCATACGATCATAAAATCATTTGAGTTGGAAGGAACCAGTAAGGTAATCTATAGTGTGACTGCCCTGTGATGAACATGGGAATTTCCCTAACTGTATTTTTGGTATATCTCAGTGATGTATTTAAGACTGAACATATAGCAGCCATTGATGCAGTCTCTTAAGAGGCAAAGTAACATATTTATGTAGATGCATTCTATATGTTCCATTTGTTAACTTACACATGAAACCGTTCAGGCTGTTATTGGTTGGACAGTCTGGAGATTGCCAGCTTTTCAATTTTCACTTCAATAAAACAAAAAACCCCCAAGGAGAACACTTTCTTTTTTTAATCGTAGCCAGCCCTGCTTTCTGTAATGAAGAACTTCTTTTCCAGCCCCAAGAGAGCAATTCTTTGAATGTCACTTTCAAACAGCACGATAGAAATCTCTGCAATTTGCAGAACAGAACCCTGCCAGTGCATTGCTTTCCAATGTATGAGGGCTGCTCCGAAAGCAATGCCTCCTATCTGGTTATGTCAGACTGTTATGTGTTGGGGGATGGCAGAAGAGGTTGAACATTCCCACCACCATTCCATCACTTTCTGTTGCTGAGAATTTGCTTTATCAATTAGTGTTATTGCGCTCTTTGTAGCTGCTGTTGTTCCCATGGAAATAAACAGGAGGCATTACTTCCATTTACTTTTTGGAGGTTATTTACAATTGCATACTGGTCCAGGTCTCCTGTTCTCAACACTGCAGAAACACACTATGTGCCAGCCCTGTGAAAGACTTCAGACCTAAGGCAACCTAAAGGCTTCTAGTTCAATTCTGCCCAAAACAAGAAGATACATTTTCTGGCAAACTGTCATTAAACAACAGCATTAACCATGAGTGGTACAGGTCCTTAATTAGGCAAAAGGCAGCTTTACACACCTGAAACTACCATTCATTGCTGGGAAAGCTGCAGGATCTGCAGCTGAGTGGAGAAGGGCACTCTTAATTTGGCTGAAGAGCAGCTGGTTTTCTTCTCACTCTAATTAGCTCCTCCAGCAGGCCCTTATGCTTCAACTCAATGAGGCTGAAGCACACTCAGCTCAATTCAGAAATGGCACATCAACTATTTTCATCAAACACATCAAACGCAGAGGGTTCATTTGTTTGTTCTTTCCGATATTAAAGACTAATTCTGACTTAGACTAAGAGCCTTCCTGAGTGCATCCACCCCTAGGGAAGGAGCCGTGGCAATATGAGAGCATTCAATTAGTTGTCTGCTCCAAATTACTCACAGAGAGGAGTGGATTCACATGGGCAGATAGTGTGTTTTTTTTAAGACCCACGTGGGAGGCGTTGCAGTGCTAACAGAGTTTTGGTTCCCTCCTTCAATAGTAATGTGAGCTTTGCATACAGATTTCTTAGCTTGGCAAAGCTGCTCCACACCATTTACTTTTTCAACCTTCACTTTCAATGCTCTTTCACACCTGGTAGTTCCTACAGAGCTCTTCTGCTGCTTCCTTTGTGGTTCACACCTTACTACAGACCGAAATTAGGAACTGGAATCTGTCACAGTCTGCTGTGTTACACACACAATAAAAGGAAAAATATCCACCAAAGGGTTCAAGAAATGTTTTGTACAGAATTATCAACTGCCCTTTTGATTGCCAGAAAATTTCCTAGGTCTGGGATAGAGCTTCTAGTCAGTGCAGAAGTCAAATTTAAACCCATATCTCCAAATCACATGTTTCAGCAATCTGTAAGGCAATGGCTAAAACCTCAGAAAATCACTCCCTTCTCCATCCCTGCTTAAAATGAACACAGAATCTGAGAGCTTGAGTTGTTCGGTTTTGTTGTTTTCTCTTTTTATCCCTTAGGAACCTAAAAATATTTCAAAAAGAAAAACAACAACCAAACACTAGTTATAACTTTTCAGTATGTTCTTTTTTTTTTTTTTCCTACTCAGGTCTTTTCAGACTAGGAAAACCTCTTATTTCTTACTAATAATTACCTGAAATCAAGGCCCTATGGGCCTAAGGTAACAGAAACAGCTCTGAGAAAAGCACACAGTGAACTGCTCTCGAGCTTTGGCAGAGGACTGTGCACACTATAAATCATAACTTGGATTTGACCTTTTTCCTATTGTATATAGCTGAAGAAAGATCAATAGGAATTGCTGGCAGTAAGACAGAGGGGACATTTCTTCTCCTTAGCTGTGCTTTCTGAGTGAGAGCAGATGTTCAGTGAAGGAGGAAAAGGCATGTACCTCAGCAATGGATCAACACAACTGCAATCCTAGCAAGGTGTAAGAACCAGTAATCAACAAGGCATCATCTAAAGAAGCCTCCCCTTGCATACACAGAAGCTGCCAGCATCCACAAGTTCCTGTGAAGAGGGTTCAGGCAGGCTTTGCTGAAGGAGAAGTGTCCTGAAAAGGACAGCAAGTTCAGAAGATCAATACCTCATCTATTCTAAACCCCTTTGAATTACTGCTTGTTTTTACCTTACCCTTGAGCCTTACAATGAAGAGCAATAATCAAGAGCAAAATGTAGTCATCATGCAGCTCTGCCTTCCCCAAAGGAATCAGATATCAATAGGAAGAGGAGAGCCTCAGCATCCTCACCACAAACACACAGGCACTGAGAACGTTCCCCTTTTCCCTGTATGAATCATAGGTCAGGATCCCTCTGCACTCTATTTTTAAAGAAATCAAAGATTTTCAAAGCACGTGTGAGCGGGCAATACATAAAACATTCATTCCTAAAAATATCACCCAGCCAGCCCTGCCTGGATCATCTGTTAGAAAAGTACTTCTTATTTTTTCACATTGAAATCAGTATTAGGCTTCTCCAGGTCCATTCTAGCCCACATGGACTAACTAGATGTACTAGGCCTAAATACACACTGCAGTGCAAGACACAGGAAAATAATTTAACCTGCTTCTTCCACAGAGTAAGAAATGGAAAAGTAGTAAAACACCTGTGAAAGTGTAACTCCATAACAAGCTGTAGTGATCAGGTAGCTGAGTTGCAAGGAATCAGGAAAGCAGCTGAAAGAACAGACCTGGGGCAGCTGCCAGGTGAGCAGCAACTTCCAGCAGAGGCCAAAACACGTGCAACACTTGCTGCTGAGTTCTTGGCAAGTTTTAGGAACCTCAGTGCAACTGCAGAGGGAATAAAGCAGAGATGATTTCCAAAACCCATAGGCTTCCCAGTGCATTTCTAAGACAGCCTGTTTTCATCTCTGCAAGGTTCGCAAGCAGTTCCCAACTCCCACTTGTTACAACTAAAATAATAATAAAACCACTCCTATCTCTCAGGAAAAGTCCAGTGATATTCACCATAACTTGGCACTCATGGAAAAAGCCTCTATCTCAGTTCAGCTATGAAACTGAAGTTCATACAAACACTGCACATTCACTGTTTTGTAGACAGAGCAAAACAACCATTAGAACATTCCCATCCAAAAGGAAATAGATAAACAACTTAACCATTTATTTGACTGCATTGTATTTAGACAGCTTGTACATTTCATAACCCCACTGTTTTTGTTCTCATCAAAAAGGATAAAGGGACAGAAGAATATAATCCACTCAAAACAGCAGTCCAGTATTTGGAGATACACTTGATATTTCCATAGATGCCCGTCTGATACCTGAACTCCAATACAGGTTGCAATGCTTATACAAGACCTGAACATTTTGAACAAAGCACTCAGTTTGAGCAATGCCTTGTGGTGCCCTGGAAAAGTTTGTGATGCACTACGCAATGCCAATTAGACTATGCCTGCTTTTCTTGTAAGTGATGAACCCAACTGTTTCCTTAAAAAAAAAAAAAAAAACAACATAACACAAACATCCATACCTGACATGTCAGCAAATAGCAGTGTTTGGGCAAATCCAAACAAAAACTCCCTACTTAGATTTGTCAATACAAAAGGTGAAGAGGAGTGGACTGTGTTTTAACAACAGACATGAGAAATAACCAAACTCCTTTTTGCTAGAGTCGTTTTGAACATCTGTTTTCATCTCTCTGCAATTCTTGACTTCCCACTTGAGACCCAATTCCAAGCAACACAGAGAATAAATCTGTTCCATTTAATATAAGCCAACGCATACAGCTTCAGTCTCTTCCGTAGTGAACTGTGTGTTACACAGCAGCAAAATGAGAACCTTTCAGGCAACGTGCTCTTTGAAAAGAAACATACACCTATTTTGTGCAGCCTTTTCAAAGATGGCATGGTGAGAATGAATTACTTCTTACGAGAAACAGAACTGTATTTGAATTTCGCTCAGCAGTGATGGTATTTTTCGGCAGTACCTTCACAAAAAGTGATGCAGGCTAAGTTTCAAGTCTGCTCTCAAACTCAAGACACCCACAACTTAAATATTAACCTCCAGAAAACTTGCTTGTCTGGCTTTTCAGTTTTTAAACATCAGCAGACACACAAGATAGCCTACTCTGCAGTTTGCAGCCCAGCAGCTGCTAACAAGGAACGAAGCTTCTCTTATCTGCCTCCTTAGTTCAAGCAAGCCAGAGCAGGCGTTACTTCCCAGACAACTTGAATACATGTGGGAAAAGCCTGTTTCCATCAATTCAGCATTCCCAACACTTAAGCCTTCACCTCCTGAAGAACTGCTCTAAATAACTGGCAAACCAGAGGGGTTAGGGAAATTTGAACAGGCAGCTTTGCCCTGAACTCTGCAAATAAGATTCCAGTTCACAGCACTGATTCAGGCACCATTTTAAGCGAGTTTTCCTTACTGAGGGGAAACAAGCCCTCTCAGAAACACAGTGTTTCCAGGCAGAAAACTCAGAAGGGCCAATTTCTATTAAAAGTCTTTATTTTCAAATACGACTCATCATTTGTACTCGGTAAGAAATGCCCATCACCATCTGCAATCGGTCTGCGCAAAATAAGGCTTTCCTTTAAATCCAGTTTTCCTGCACAGGGATCTTTTCCACATGTTAATGGAGGTAGGGTTTTTTTTTTTGTTTTCCTTTTTTTTTTTTTAAATGTACAGTAATTAATATAAACAAAACAACAACAACAAAAAGACTCAAACCAAACCCTTAAGAAAAAAATAAGTGTAGTAAGGCAAATCTGAAGAGTACGCTCAACTACCAAAGAGCAGATTCACTGAGAGCTCATCCTTTCCCCTTCCCCTCCCCCCTGCAGACTCTTCCAGAAGTCAACTAATACTTTTTTTTTTTTTTTTGAAGTGGAGGAAAAATAAAAATAAACTAAAAATCCCAACCAACCGATTCATAGAACTGAGCTATAGAATCACGCTGAACAAGAAAGCCTAGACACTGTAATTACTGAACAGATTAATGGGTATTGGTAAAACCTATGTATGCCCAATTGAGACAGAAAGTGAGAGAAAGGAGGAGGAGGAGGAAGAGAAATGTCTTCCCCATTGCTTTGATTTTGGAAGGAAAAAAAAAAAATCCCCCAATAATTTAGCTCATGTAAGTTTAGAGAAAATGAGAGCAGCTAAAAATGGATACAATACACCTTGAAATTTATTTCCAAGACCAAGAACCAAAGATTGAAGCATTTTAGAACACTGAAGCAAAGCAATCTGAAAAAAAAAAAAATTGTTCAAACTATTTTAAAATAGCTGTTTTTCAGAGCTTCTAGTGATAATTTTGATTAAATAAAATCATACCAATTTACATTAATTTTCTATATCTTCTTTTAAAAGTCCCTCACTCTTTTAAAGAAAAAAGTGCATCCAAAACCAGCAGAGATTTACTGGCAACATCAGGTTCTCTTTTAGCAGCTACTCAAGGATTTCAAAATAGCTTACACTTCCTGCTATAAGAAAAGAAGGGCCTTCCAAACCCTCGTTTGGGAGAAGTATCCAAATCATAAAAATCTGAAATAATTTATTATCAAATCCAGAATTTAAATAAAAGCAGAATTTTTTTCTTGCAGAGACAATTGAAGAAAGTAAAAGAATAAAAGCATGCACTCCAAACTCAGAGGTGAAGACAAATATACTTATCTATACAGGCACTGGCAGACGCAATTTAATTGTTACTGTTACTCATTGTAACACACACCCCACCCTACAATACATTTTTTCATTCACTAATCACTGAGGTACCAATATTTAAGAATGGAAAATTCAATATTGAAAAATAAAACCTAAAATTGAAGCCTTTTTCCAGAAAACTATGGCAATTTTTTTTTTTTTTTGTATGAAATGTTAGTATACTTATAGAATTTTACAATCTACATTGGCTTTTTTTTTTTTCTCTCCGGGAACCAAAAGTTGTGTTCCACATAACAGGTTCTTTAATAAAATGTTCACTGTGTATGTAATACAGTCAGTAGACTTGCAAATAAACAAACCTATCTTGGCTATCAACTGGCACATCTTGCTGGTACCAAAAGAACTCGAAGTTTGAAACAATCGGCTTTAATTCGGAACAAATGCGCCATGCCAAAGTGCAACAAATATGTGCGACACTCAAATGAGACACTGACAGATAAGAGCTGCATGGAAATTACTAAGTCCACCTTGCAAAGCAATTTTGTACAAATTGCATTGCATGCAAAGGACAACTCTGCGCTGTTGGGACGTCAGTTGCTTGATGTGATGGATTCTTTTAACGCAGCCATAGTTTAAGACGCAGTGCATCAACTCCATTTAAATAGTATCTGAACAGCCTCTTGTCTCGCACAAACCCAAGGTTTTCATAAAGTTTCAAAGCAGACTTATTTGTGATTTCTGTTTCCAATACAACCTTCAAGAGAAAAAAAAAAGAGAGAAAGCATGTATGAGAAAGCTGTTATGTTACAGTTGAACAAATCCCAAAGTTGTTATTTAAAGGTACACTTCAGAGCAATTACTGGAATCAATATTTTCTAGTCCTCGTTTATAAAAACAACTCCCCCCCTCAATCCTCGCATTTAAAAGAAAATAGCAGTTAACAATAGTAGCTGCAAGCAAGTTTCGTTCATCTCAAGATTTTGTTTGCTGTGAACAGTGTTTCAAACCATTATCTGATAGCAATAAAACATTAAAAAAAAGATAAGAATACCAATTGGACAGTTCAGGGTTCAAATCATAGAATCACCAAGGTTGGAAAAGACCTCTAAGAATAGCCAGTCCAGCCACCTACCTACCACCAATATCTTCCACTAAACCACATCCCTCAGTACAACAACTACACATTTCTTGAACACAAACACATATTTAGAATGAATCCTAGAATGGCCTGGGTTGAAAAGGACCACAATGTTCATCTAATTTCAACCCCCTGCTACCTGTAGGGTCGCCAACCATCAGACTAAGCTGCCCAGAACTTCTACACATTATAAGAACTTGGTATGCAGTGAGTTATATTTCACCCCCTGAATATCTCTCACCTCTGATTTGAAGGATGTAGACCTAGATACAAACTCCTTCATTCTATTCCCCGCCATCAGATCCAATGTTTATAATGCATATCTGTGCTCAGCACAAGGACCCCAGACTCATCCCAGAGTGCACACACCAGGCAGATCCCAGGTTCACAGGGTCCTGTTCAGGGCTTTTTGGATGGCCCATACCAAAATTCCTCATATGCCAATGGGCACATCAAAACTTACAGAGAGCAAAGCTGTTGCAAGAGAGGCCTGGGCTGGAAGTAATTGATTATAGTGAGCAAGTAAAAGGCATATCATTACATTTCAAGTAATGCGTTGGTTTCAGAAGATTAAAACTTCTTGGTCATTTATGGCTCCCAACTAGCCTGACAAGAAAGAAAGAGCAGCTCTTTCCTTTTTATTTTTGTTTTTTTTTTGGCTCTCTACGTTGACAACACCACAGTTGCAAGAAAAGCTGTCACCAATAGCTCACACCAAACCCAAGCGTTGTCCATGGAAAGCAAAGACTGAAAAATGTTCCTCAAGTGCTGCCCAAGAACTATACTGGCATTAACAATCACAGAATCACAGAATGGCCCAGGTTTGAAGGGACCTCGAGGATCATGAAGCTCCAACCCCCTTACCACAGGCAGGGCCACCAACCTCCACATTTAATACCAGACCAGTTTAATGAGAAGTTAAACTGTTGAAGTACATCTCTCTGAATTATTTTTGCCAGTTCTCTCTAAACACAACGAACAGAGCTATGGCACACCTCACCTGGTAAGCAATGCACCCAGTCTGAACACCAGGAATTTGTTCTGCCTTTTCACTGCTGTCCACCTCAGTTATTCAGAGATTCTACTGTTAAGGATTGACCACAGTTGCTTAAGATCACTGGCAGAACTAATAAACTGACACTAATATCCCACAGACACCTACATTCACATATTAAACAAGAGCTGATGGACACTGTAGGACATTCCAAGAAATTTAAGCAGCAAGCCAGTGAGCAGTGCAGGTACAAGACAACTAATGGCTACACCTAAAGCAGTATTTTGATGCCCACCACTCCAGACAAAAATCCCAGTCAAAAAAAAAAAAAGTAATCTACTCTATCTCAGAGCCTAAGACTCCCTCATCTTCCAAAAGGAAGAAGTTTTTTGTTGCTGTTGTTTTGTTTTAAATTAAAAATGCTAGCCTGTATTTGTAGAGCAGTTCAAGCTAACCTACCTTGAAGACTGTTGGCCTTCAGGCATGCATTTCCACTCCCCCTCAGCTCTTCTGCCAGCTCACTGGGTTCACTACCAAGCTACTTCATAAAGCAAACTATCAGAAAAACAACTCAATTCTCTCTCCATCATGTTTGCTCTTTGCATCTGAGGTTACTAGCATTTACACTGATTTCCTTCAGTAAGGTTTAAAAATCTGCTCTGTTTATGTATTTGAGCATTACTTAAGTTTCAAGCCACTCAGACCACATTCCTATGGACAATTCCCCCTGTGCTTTTTAATTTGTGAATGTTGTAAGAACTGTAAAGCTGGAGCTAACAGTGAACAACACATACTGGAAGAAAATAAGACTTAAGTTTGTTTTTCTAGAACAAACATTAAAATATTCATAGCCATAGTTCTTAAATTACAGGACAGTCTATTGTTCCTGTACTCTTAAGACAAGCAAATTCAATTCTTGGTCTTATGGGAAGAACTAGAGATTGAATTTCTCTTGCTGGCACCTCATGCAATAGTACTATCAGGCCTTACAACTTGATCAATTACTCTTACCAACTTCAATCTATTAAAATGAATAACTTTCAAGTTATTGCCGATTATAGAAATGCAATAGTTTACCTGAAGAGTTCCTCTTTTCTACACGAGGATGCACACTGTACAAGTTCTTAGCTTAAATTAAAACAAAGCATTATGCCAAACAGGAAATGTGACCCATGTAAATCCACAATGCAGGAAACTCTTATTTGAACTCTGCCTACAAATGGCATTCACTTGCACTAAAGTTCTTTATTCTGGCAGGGTGATATAACATGTCTGTATTCAATTGCAAGCTTGCATATTTTGCAGTGCTAGAAGACTTCCAACACTGCAGACCCAAGGGAGGGGTTATATGTTGAAATTCAGGTTTGCTGGAATCTTAGCACCTGAGCAAATGCTCATCTTGAAAGCTAATGCAATAGATTTGTTCTGGTATTTCCAAGAAACACTCAGCACAATGAACAATAATTCCTTGATCTCAACATAGTGTCTTGATCTCACAGAGGACTAAGACACATTCCTGGATCTAGTAAGGAAACACCTAAGATTTATACATGCTCTGTTAGTCTGATTTTGTGTAGGATTCTTTTTCTTCAATCAAGCTCAAAATCTTCAATTGTTACCTTTAATATTTGTCTATTTTATTCTGCAAACGTGCCTATTAAGTCTTCTCATAATGCAACCCCTCTACTCCTGTAGATCAGTGAGGTCTGACTGGGTTTGAACACGATTTTCTGCAACTTTCTGGAGGTCATCATTTTCTCTTATGCCCAAAATAAGAAAAAGTTACAGTTATCATCTCAACTCTGTCCAATTTTAACTGGTTTAAGAAAAAAGGAATCTCATGTAAGAATGGAATATAATGTTTCTTGTTATTACCTTCTTGTATCTAGTTTACCTGAACTGAAGGAAAAAGGAGGTCAAGCTTTCTTGCTTTTTCAGCTCAAACCCTGAATGCACTCAAGTTTAGAAACCAAATCACATAATATAGCCAAATCAGATAAACTAATAAGGAAAATAACTCTTTCAGCACTCACAGAAGAGGCCACTATTCCTACAAATAAGGTTGGCTATTATGGGATTCAAGCTGGGTGCTTGTCCAGCATCCTTCATCAGATTGACTGACTTACCATTTAAAGATATGCAGTATCTCAAATATAAAACTTATACAAAAAGATCTGTAGATTCAAAAAAGCTAAAGATGCCAAGAGTTTGAGAATTTCAAATAGGATTATATAAAAATCCATCGCTCTTAGAAGCATGACACTGAATTAAAAAGACACACCTAGTGGTGAAGTCAGAAAAATCTGACTTCAAAACATTTTAAAGTTTCATAGGAATTCTCACAAGAAGTCACAATTCCTTTCCATGCTTTGCCAAAAAAAAGTTCTGAAGAGTTCCACTTATCCAAGTCTTATTTTGATTAGTTAGTAGTTACACGGTGCTGAAATAATGCAACATGAGGTAAATAATCATATGCAGATTACTTACAGTCATTTGTTACAGATGGAAAGTTTACATGTGAACAAACAACTCTTCCTTTCCTAATTCTGATTAAGGGATGGAGCAGCTCCATATGACACTCTGAAGTAGCACGGCTTAAGAAAAGTGCTTGTCATAAAGACCAAACAAATGTACAAAAGGCAGCCAGATGCTCTGTTTGCTGGAGTTGGCACACACACCTTTTGCAAGGCTTGGTGTTGATACCCCAGAAGTCTGAAATCTGTGATACTTCATGAAGGACCACACTGAAATAAGTATTTATCAGATTATATGTCACAAGTTACTAAATACATTGATTGCAACTATTCTGTAATTAGATTGAAGTAAAGAGATTACAAACAGCTTTTGGAAAATTTCAATGACAATCATAAGTCCATGTTCCTGTTCTTAATGATTTTCTAAGCGAGTTTCCAGAGAGTATTTTTGAATTGCAATCTGTTTTGTATCAACAGCATCTTCGCATTTCCATCACGCTTTTGGTTTTATTAAGGGATGTAGAAAAACATGTTAAAAGCAGCAGAGAAAAGACTATTTACACACCTCACAAAGAGCAGTCACTGTCACACACTGCTCCATCAGCCAAGCATCAATCAGGTGGACAGAAACTGTTCCCCCCAGCAACTGCTGTAATAAATGGTGAGGGTAAGTTTCTCAGCTCTGTCTGAGAGCTTTAAATAGCAGGTGGCTGACTGGATCTTTCAAATCCTGCTCACAACTGACAATTTCTCAGCAATCTACCAGATGCAACAAGTAAACATCAGTATTGTTCTATCACATACCAGGAAGAAACCTATGCTTGCTGCCAAAGGAAAAGAATATGCTTCCCATTGGTTGTACATTACCTGTATGTTAAGCATTAACACATTGTATTACTCTGGGCATGCCTCTGCCAACTGGTGTAGTAGGAAGTCAGAAATACACTCTGCTTGTGCTCCTCATTGCCTGGACATGAGTTCCCATTTCAAAAGTTTGTACCAGTATAAAGCCAGGCTGATGCAAAAGCCCCCAAGAAGCATGGCATGATTAGTTCAGAATCATCATTGCACAAATGCTTATGTGATTTCTGGGAGTGAAACATGCCTGCACCCGTCCAGCACACACTGGAGTTTGCACTGAAGCACATTTGATTAAATAGGGACAGCAAAAAACCTGAAAAATGACCTACGGTTTTATTATAAGCATATACACAAGACTAAAGATGAAAATCTATGACTAAGGCTTAATGAGGTCTTACTGCAGAGTAGCCTGCAATCCTTACCACGTTTATTTTAAGTAATGGTAAGAAAGACTCTTGCATTATTATTAAAGCAGGGGGGGGGAAAGAAGAATGACACAGGAGAGCTCATTAAGCGTATACCTCAAAGATGGTCCAGTATAAAAGCAGTGCTATGGGAGAAGTAGTACACACACACTCATACATAATACAGGGAGCACTGCAACTCTGGTGGCCTGGGTAGAAACACAAAGTTCTGCTATTGACCCTCTAACAACAGTGGGTTTCAAGACCGTGCATCTTATTTCTCCCAGAGTGACAGCACTGATATACTTCTTTTTTTTCCCCTTTGTTCCTCAAATCTCAGATATGTAGCAGTTGCAAATGAATCCAAAACCACAGTGGAAAGCAATAGAAAAGATGTGTTCAAGGTAGCAAGTAAAAAAATAAAGCACGGTATATATGATAAAAGCATCAAGACAAAACAAAGAACTTAAACAATTACAGAACTATCAGACTGCAGTACACTGCCTGAATACAACAAATGGTAGGGGGGGGAAAAAAAAAAGACACCAGAAAATTGCTCTCTTCAAATACCTGAAAGGTGATTGTGGTGAGAGTGGGGTTAGTCTCCTCTCACTGGTGACAGGATAAGGGAAAATGGCCTCAAGTTGCACCAGGGGAAATTTAGGTTGGATATCAGGAACCACTTCTTTATAAAAAGGGTTGTTAAGCACTGCAATAGGCTCCCCAGGGAGGTGGTTGAGTCACCAGCCCTGGATGTGTTTAAAAACAGTTTGGATGTGGTGCTCAGGGACACGATTTAGTGGAGGGTTGTTAGTTAGAGTAGTATGGTTAGGTTGTGATTGGACTTGATCTTGAAGGTCTTTTCCAACCTGAGCATTTCTATGATTCTATGGACAACTGAGGGAATGGAGTGAGATGAGGTAACAAAGGATCACTAACAATGATACGCTGAAATAACATGGTGTTCAGATATCAGGAATAAGTTAACAACTGCACTGTAACAAGCAGATGGAAGTTAAAGAATCAGATAACTGGATTAAGGAGATTGGTTACAAAGGGAGTTCCTCACAAGTTAAACAGGGAATGGAAAGATAGTTTTTAATGTGCTTCACACATTAAAAAAGGGAAAAAAAAAACCAAAGGACTATAATCTGGTAAAAGAAAAGACTAACAAATAGGCCAGAGAAAAAGCCTGACAGTAATTAAGTCACTTTCCTTCACTGCCATGCTAAATCATCAGAACTTAGTGCTATGTGATACAGCTTCAGCATTGTCGGAGTAACCTGACTACTTGCTGCAATAAAACTATAATCTGCAATATTACAGCATGTACTGTTCCAATATCCCCGTGCATTCTGAAAGCATGGAACTATTACAACAACATGTGAGTTACACTGGTCAACTGAACCTAAAGTTGACTCTTAAGAAGAAAATATGCCAACAACTGAAGGCTGAGGCAGCTTTGCAATGTAAAACAGAACCCGAAACACTGCACTTGAATATTTATGACAAATTTAGAAAGTTATTTTATTTATGCCATATGTTTTTGAGGCTTTTTTCACTTCTATTATAAAAGAAAGAGAGCATTACCAACCCACCTCCCACCCAAAACACATTCCTGTGAAATTAAAAGACAAACCTGTGAAACGAATTCACACATGGGAAGAACACAAACCATAAACAAAACGAAGGTTTTTGATTATGAGATCTTACCTCATCACAATCTCCTTCGACCATAGCATAAATAGCTTTCTTAACCAAGTTTGTACCTGAAACACAGATTTCAGGAAGTATTAATTAGAATGGAGGTGCAAGAGATGTCAGTTTGTATACAACTAACTTGTACTACCTACGTGCCATGACATCAGGGGAAATTAGGGAGGAAAGAACGTAACAAGAAGTTGCAGTCAAGTTGCAGTCTCAAGTTTGAATATTGAAATCATCTCTAAAGTTATCCAGAGACTCAGCTTGAATGCAAAAGCCTTCTAACGCAAGGATATTAGAAACAGGCCTCTATGTTTAACATGGTGTTATATATAGCCTTCCAAGATGTGATTCATTCCCTTTTGCTGCATTTAAAGGCAAAATCTGCTGGCATGTACTTGAAGGGCATTCATCTTCCAAGGGAATTTCTTCTTACTAAAACAAATACTTCTACTAGCAACAGAACTTATGAAACCACTTTTCTTGCAGCTCACTCCCCATTTGGATTTGCCAGTAACTAATAATGTGGTCAAAGCCCACCCCTTCCCTTCAGTCAAGCATTAATTTAATTATTTATCATTATTTCTCATCTATTTCACAACAGTTCTACGAATGCGGTATCCCTACCTGTCTGTAGAATTGGGGTGAAATTGAAAGTTGATTTCAAAGTTATTACTGGAAAAAACTGCTGTTCAATGAAATTGCATAAATGTCACTTCCATAAGAAGGCTAAGGAAAAGGAAAAAGAACCCCAAGGAATCTAGAGATTGTTTTCAAGTATCCTCAGAACTTTAATCAATTAAGATTTTCACTGAACAAAACTGTACTGCATATAAAACAGCTTCAGATTAACAGCATGCTTTGAGCAACAGCAAGATGATAAATGCAGGATAGATGTTAGCATTTACATAATACTGAAGTAAGCAAAATGTTAAGTATAAATTTTATTTATATAAATCTAAAATAATGATCTGACTAAAGCAAAGGAAAAATCTTGTAGAGATCTTAAGAACAGCATTAGTTCTTATTTACTTATGAATCCAAGCACCTGCAACTAAAACACAGCAGGCTGCTTCATGACTCAGCTAAAAGGAAAGAAGAGAATGATTTCTCACTATCCTCTTCCTTCTGCTCTACTACTGACACCAATAAGAGCTTCTGAACTGCATCAAAATAATCACGTATGCCAAAACAGTCATGATAATTTTCAAGTTAAAGATGTTACAAAATGTAATTTCACAATAACAAACTCAAAAGAATTAAGGTCCCTAAGAGGAATCCTAACACCAGGTTTCCTAGTTGGCTTGATTAAAGGAGAAAAATCCCTTCCAACAGAGCAAAAAGTGATCAATGAAGGCAAGCTCCCTGCCAAGAGCTGTTTATTTCATCATACGACTTCCCATCAAAATAGCTCTCCATTTTGGTTGTTCAAGCAGGAATACACAACTATTTTTCAAGCATTAATACAGCAATGAGTTACAGATGTCCTCTCCAGTGGACAATATATAAGTAATTCATAGGGGAAAACCAGGGGACATATCCACTGGGAAATATATATATATATATATATATATATATATATATATATATATATATATATATACAGTAAACACAACAAAGACAAAGTTATGAAAGCACAAAAATGAAAAGCAATTCCTGCAGTTTTTATTTGATGGTGGTAATTTGCAGAGGTAAGTGGCTGCTGAATGCCTTTCGTTTTAGCTTCAAAAACCAGATGTAAAGCTTGTGTGGAATGGGCACTTTGGGTTATTTCAGCTGAATGGAAAAAGATACTGGGGAGTTTGTGTAGATGAGCAAGGCAAAGATGACAGCAAACCACCACATCTAGAAATGCAGCCCTGCTTCAATCTTTATGCACCTATGTTTACCCCAACAATGTAGGATATAAGTAAGAAATAACAACAAAAAAGCTCTTCTTACCAATTCCTTTTCTTCTGTATTTGGAATCCACTGCTAACATGGCTATATAACCTCTGCGGAACATCTTTTTGTGCATATCCAGCTTGCAGACGATGGCACCTACACACTCTTCCCCTACCATGGCCTTAAAGACAAACATATAGGTATGTATTCTCAGTTTATGATCTGCAGTGCTACCAGAATTAGCAAACCAGTACATTTAAAATGAAACAGCTGCACAAAATTTGTGTACAACAACCAAGTCAGTTTTAAGAACGTTTCCAGAACTACAAACAAGAATAAAGGTCTCTTATTTCTCTATCATATTAAAATAAAATTACAGTCCATCAACAGGCAATGAATTGTCCAGGAGAGAATTGCAGTTATTACTCTATGAAGTCTACCAATATGAACGTCTGGGACAGAAAGGGGTAGAAAAGAGATAAAGACCAGGTTAAAACATAGATCCTTCCATTTGTGCTGCCACAAAGTAAAAAGCTCTTTATTGTGATCTGAATTTTCAAGTGCAATGGCTGGTGTGGGTAATATACTTAAGTTTTATCTGGTGTTTATGTTATGGTCATAACACATCAGAGAAAAATGTCTTTGCATTTAATCTTTAGAAACAGTCATTTTTCAGTCATGGGACATCCCAGCAACAAACGAACAAAAAAAGCATCCAGTTAATTTCACACATTTTCACTGTTCTGAGATTTTATTTACTAAGAGCTACGCACTGACAGATCCAATGGTATCATCACAAAACGTGTGGTTAAGGAGACATTCTGAAAAAAAATACCCAAAGATTCCAACCCTTCCCCTTATCAGACCATTCACACAGCCTCTGTGCTCACACACACAAAAAAATCTACCATGAAATACATTAGAGACAGAATAACTAAGTCATATGTTAACTGAATGACTAGGCAGCATGAGAGACTAATGACATTAGAACCTACAGCAGTAAAGTGAATAATGCTACAGAGCAGGGCAGCATCCAAAAAAAGTATGAATTATTACTGTTTATTCAGAGAAAGATTGACAGATAAAAAAGAAGCTGAAAATTGCATGCATGGGTGTGTAAGTGGATCTTCAGAACTCTGAGACCTGTATCTGCAGGGAGAACCAGCCTTCCGCTCAAGCGTGCCTCCTAAACCAGGCCTACAGCACATGATTGGCACAAGCATGTGCTAGCACAACAGCTTCTGGATAATCCAAATTCACAGCACTAAGAGACATCAAACAAAAAAGACCTGCCTGAGCCAGTATTACCAGGCCTCCAGTGCTCGTCTCCCCAAAGTCTCTGGTAGGGACTCTGTAAACAGAACGTTTTACTGTGCAGCTTGTAGGATAAGAATCTATAGGCAGAAGGCTCTTAGATAGAGATCGTACCACAGGCATCAATCCACAGGTTTTCTGCCTGAAGTGTGATGTCTTCCAGCTCTCCATTTGGACAGTGGGTTATTAACCAAGCCAGCTGTCAGCCAAAAGCCCATTAGAAAGTGACAAGAAGTGGCCCAAAATGAATGAGCTGCAGTTCCATAACACTGTGATGCAGAGTGAGCTTAACAACAAATCTAATATGGTTTGAGCTCGTCAGGCAAACATAATTATAAATATAGCTAAGTTTTCATTTGGCAAAAATACATATTTTTCTAACAGCACCCAAGAACAACCCTGAACAATCTAAACCAGTAATTTTTAAAACAACCCTGAACAATCTAAACCTGTAATTTTTAAAACAAATGAAACATGATCTAAGTGGACTGAAATACACAGCCTCTAAGCAGTCTTTTGTTTGTTCTAAAACACACCTTCATTTCATAGAAAAGAAAAGCTGTACTTATACAAGAACTGCATGCAAAGTATCAGCTCAAGGCAAATCTTCTATCTCTGCTCAGACCTGAGAAAAGCAGGGAGTTAAAGAGTATCATCAGACACTGTTCATAACATTGCTATAATTATGCTGAGTACCTAGATGTAATCTTATACCTTGCTTTAAAAAAAAAAAAAAAGAGACAGCATGAACTGGCACTTGATTCTTTTCCTCCTCACCATTCAGGAGTAGCACCATCTCAGACAACAGCAGATTTGCGTTCTTTCTTGTTAGAACTACTTTCCCAAAAACCTACTTTCATTAAACATGTACTCACATTAAACATTAAATGAACAGCAAATAATTTTGTTGCAGCAATCAAAGGAAATTCCCACTGATGTTGCCACAAAGTTGCATATAGTATCACTTCGTTACCACTTCCTAGAACACTTAAATCTGTCTTTCTGTCTTTGAGCAGGTGAGTCTGCCCCTTCACCTCTGACTGCTCCACTTCCATAGTGAGCACTGCAACCTGAGTTTTCCTGTTGCTTTTCTTCTTCTCTCCAAGCTTATCTAAAGCTGGAAACAAATCCAAAATGTGAAATTAAACTTGGTCGTATTTTTTCTTTGGAAAACTTTTCACTGTGTAAATACAGGGGAAAAGAAAAAAGAATGAGAGTTGGGGGAAGGAAGGAGAAAGAGTAGGAGTTCCTATGCAACATCATGTATGAGAAGACTATCATAGGACAAATATTCTTTTCAAGTATATGAGTATAATTCTAAACATACAGGTTTCCACAAACAGAATTCAGCCTAAGTTACCATTATATATCATCAGCCCCATGGAGTACTATAAGACTTACTTCACTCCTAAGTTCTCAGCAACATTAACACATGCATATTCAAATCTAATATTTGCATCAACTTTGTTCTTATTCATAAGTTCAAATCAAACTAGATTTTAAAGCCTTTGTGTTGCAACCACACATGACCAGAGTTAACACAGATGTTTATAAATCAGCAAGAACGTTGCCTCTCTTATAATTAAACAACTGGCATTAATTTCATTGGCAAAGGTGGCATTGCATCTGACAGCCACTGCCTCAGAGTGCCTTTTGGACACAGAGTTACCACTTTAATATCACTAAACCAACCAACTTGCCCCTAAAAGAGGAATAGTTTGTGATTCAAATGCAGTAGAACCTGCACTTCTGCAGGCTCCTTTTCCACACAGGCACTAAAATCCATCCCAGAGTATCACAGGAACAGCTCGGTACGAATCTTTAGCTTACATTTAACGATCATGTTACCAAATGCTATTAAGGAATACACTTAGGCTAATGGTTTTAACCTGGAGTCTGGCAGTTCAGTCACAGCTCTTTACAGTGCTGGGCAAATCACAAAGTCACTCTCCCTGCTTCCACTCTATGAAACTGGACACGAGTAATTCCTTCCTGTGCAATTCAGTGCCAAAAGAGCTCCACTAGCTGCTGTTAAATACACATACACTACAAAGTCTGAACCCTTTACAGAGCCTGTTGCAGGAAGAAGCAGCACAGCAAGCGTCTCAAACCGTGATCATTCCTCAAAGGAAACTGGAATACAGAGGAGTTGCAGCAGTTTGCAAATTGGGAGCGGATATGGATATGACAGAATGTCTTCCTAGGTCTGCCATGAGGCTGGTGAGACTCCCCATGCAGTTCCCTAACTTTTCTGGTTCTTCTTTTATCCCCCCAAGCATTCTGTAACTGAAAAAACAGACATGATTTATTATAAGTGTTTAATTTGAACGCAAAGCATAGAATCTCATAAATGAAATCCAATAAGACAAAAAGTAAAGTATTAGTAGAAAAAAAAAAAAAGGATCTTAACCGTGGCCATTTAGGATTTACAGCCCATCTAAAACCACATATATGGAATTAATTGCTTATTTTAAAATTGCTGAAGTTTAAATTATAATCGCTGCTATAGCTACTGGCAAAGTTCAGAACCCAATAAAAGCATGTCTTTTCCAGATTTTTCTTAAAAGGTGGCTGAGCAGAGCAGTGATTCTGCAGTGATGAATAAAGGAGAGATTACAACACTCAGTCAGAACTCTGCTGTTACTATATCCTCTCTGACCCAAACTTTGGAACAGAGAAAGGTTTCTCAAGCTCACCTCTCCCACGCTACAGTATTTGGGAAACAATTTTTTTTTTCAATACTTAATTTATCAGTTCTAAATGGGAGGAGTTTGAACACTTTCTAGAATCTGCAAAAACATTTGCAAACATAGCTACAGCTTCAAAGATGCACTTAGAATCAATACAGGGACAAAGCTGTGGCAATGCTTAAAGATGTAAAACAGAAAGATAGCCCTCTCCTCTCTCATGTTTGACAGCAATGGTTACTGCAGGTCATCTGAAGAGAAAATGGGCTGACAAAGCTCCTGGGAACAAATAAAACCCAAGCATTTGTAAGGGATCCACACCCAGCACACCCACACCTGCTCTTCCAAAGACAGGAGGAATCTAAGCTTAAGCATTCAGTCACAACTTACGGAGGAGAAGGCTATTATCTTGCTGCAGCTCAGTCAGATAACGCAGCAGTGTCCCATACCAGAGCTATTTATCAAGTATTCTCAATGTGTTAACTTAAAGGCCAGGAATATGGTTACACAGATTCATCTGATGTTAAATGATAGGTTTTGATGGTTTTCTACACCCTTTGAAAGTAGAATGTGAACTTGTTTTTGAGTGTATAGCTAGGAAATGGTTTGATACTGCAAAACCATGCTAGTGATTGGTGAGGGTTGGTCCAAGACCTTCCCTTTAGCTGTGTATTCTCACCTCTCTTCTTGCATCAACACCAGTGCTTGTGTCACGCTGCTATGAATATGTTTAGAGAGCTAAACCAGCTGAAACTTAACTCTATGACACTTATATCCCCTCAAACACACATACATGTATAAATGCATGGTAGGGCACTAGAGCTAGCTTAACTTCCCAAATCAGAGAAACTAAAAGTTTGCACAAGTGAGGACAAGATGCTTGAACCAAAAGCAGCAAGCAGCCCTATGATTGGCACTAGCTGTTAAGTCACATCACCTTGCAAAAGCCAAAGCTCAGCAAGCTTCAAACCCACGAGGTCATCAGCCTGAGGAATAATGTTATTAATTCCCCTGAAAAAGCTCTGCATTGCAGGTAACTAAAATGCCACATAACAGAATTACAACATTTAAGATTGTTTACTGAATACATCAGCAAGGGAGAACTGCTGATCATTCAAGGAAGAGAGACATCCTGTCCATTTAAATAGAATTAGTTCTTTTCCCTCATGCTGTTGAGGAAGCGAGCCCATCACAGTGCAAGAAAGACCTCAGAGTATTACACTGGAGGACCTCAAGAAGAGTAGCAATGGTGAAATTCAGTAACTAAACTGATAGAAATAGTACAGTTCTTCCCCTCAAATAAAAGCAAGTTACAGTCTAAGCCCTGTAGCCAAGAAGAATCAAAGCCAAAGCAAAACCTGAAACCAGAAGGGTATGAGGCTGCGAGGCATTAAAGACAAATGATTCTGTGGGATCAGGCGCTATCCTTCCGAGCACCAACCTGACATTGTTCTTGCTAATTGGAATATGCAGTTCCTGCTGAAGATAAATATTTTAAAGAGTTATTAGATAGAAGTAGTTCAAAAATCCATTAACTGCAGGAACAAATTCAATTTTATAGAACAGAAAGTCTTCACGACAACCACTAAACAAGCCTTAAAAACACCAAAATCAGTCACAGAAATATAGCAAGTGACACAAGATACTGGAAGAGCTTCAAATTATCATGCATGTAGAACTATTTGCTAACAGCTTTAGATATCTTTTCTACCATTTTACAAACTTCCTATTGTTCCACCCTTCAAAAAAATGGCAAAACTGAGTAAAATTACAGAGTTCAAATAAAGTTCTGTTGATTGTTCAAGACTATTAAAAGAAGCTACAAAATAGACTTGGGATGACTTCCTTTCCTTGAGTAAAACCTTGCTCCTTGAATGCATTCAAAAATATATTAGAAATAATCTGTTTTAGTGCTATTGAACAGTTTGCCACTGCTCCTTGAGTGGCAAAGTAAAGAGATGCATGATGCTCTAATAGTATCCAACACCAAGCTGGTATTACTGAGGGCACACCTGACGCTGCAAGTACAGACATTTGTAATTGAAAAGCATTTCTTTCCAGGATGAGGCAAACCAGTCACACACATAAGCTAGGTGCAGGCACTATACTTGAAAAATGACCACTCTACTCTGATCAGCATGACTACATATTGAAGAATATTTTCAAATATTTTTTTTTATTTTTATGTTGTTCCAGATGGTAACACTGGTCAACCTCCTGTAATCGATAGTACTGTATTCCCTCTTCAGGACTGTAAGAGGCACATTTCTGAAAACCCTCCTATAAATCATATAAATCCCACTATAAATTACACCACATCCTAAACTAAGAACATTTAGTAAGTTTAAGGCCAGATGGATTCCATTAGCTTCACCTTCTGTACTCATATCCAATTAAAATCTTACAGAGGTACCATTGAATAAAAGGGTATCTTGGCTCTGGCTAAATCATATCTGTCAGAGTGGTGCCCTGCCTTAATTGAAGTATCAAGAGAAAAGAATTCATCATTTACTTGAGTGAGGAAGCACCATATGCTCCCCAAAACATTCTGTTTGACAGAGAAATTTTCCAATGAGTAAATCAAACACAGCTAAGCCCCCCTCTTGTGCATACATACCCCTCAGGCCAATTCATGCACAGTCTCATATACCTGTGCATGGATTGCTATCCTGACAGCATGCTTGTCAGCTGAGACACACATTCCAAAATTGTCTGGCTGTTCTTTCCACAAGAAGTGTTAAATATTTAGAAAGTCTGGGTAACAACTAAAACAATCTTTCTGATAGTGCAGGAGAAAGAATACAGCAGTAAGGGTAGCATTAGTACTGCAAGACAGCCTGAACAAAATGAGAATTTCTGTACAGTGCATATACTACTACACCTGAAAAGTGATATAGTTGTACTTGAAATTCTCAAGGTAAGCAAGCAGATCAAGAAGTCTACAAAACCTTCAACAGTGCCTCTACACACATCAACATTCATATGCCAGTCATGCTGAAGTCAGTTTGAGAACCATTGTGCAAGAATTACTAAGCACTCACAAGATACCCGTAGACTAAGTACTTTCTTTTTTAAATACAAACCTAGGGAACTGAGGCAGAATAACAAAATGAGCTACCAAAGGTCGCAGAAGTCAATGTCAACACCAAGATTAGAAGCCTTGAATTCCTGGATCCTAGCCCTGTGTTCAAACCCTTTCCCCACCACTGAAAAAGGTGTGCTAACGAACGTAAGAACTTCAGACATAAGCTTTGCTTATACAGGCTCAGGTGAGAAGGAGAATTCATTAGTGTTACATACTTTCCAAAAAGCTTGGCCTTTCCTCTTAGCCATAAAAAGAATTTTAGAAGCGTTTCCACATGTCAGCCCTTTAATCATGCCTCCACCCCAGCCTTAAACCACTCCCAATTCTTGCCCTCTCCCCCTCAGCACTTACCAAAAAGCAAAGTTGTGGCCAGTTGTGGATAAAATACCTATACGTGTAAATGGAGTAGGGTTCAGACAGATCTTTGGTGATCAGTCTCATGATATCGGGCATCTGCAGCTCTGATTCGTATCGGACGTATCGTATCGTTAGGTCCTCCTCGGGCTGAGAGTCCGTTCCCGAGCCTTTCAAACTGCAGCCTGCTGCTAAGGACCTAGAGAGCAGCAGCAAGGACTCCTCCTCCTCCCCACCTTCATCCCCCTCCTCCTGCTCTTCCTCCTCCAAGCCAGTCCCTCCTGCCAGCCCATTGCGGGCTGCAGTCTTAGCAGCAGTCGTAGTTGTGGCAGCAGGCTGGCTCCTGTCCCCTGTTGCTGCTGCTGCGGGAGAAGAAGGAGGAGAGGGTGCAGTCCTTCCCTGGGGAGGGAGGTGGTTAGGAAGGGGGGACGAGCACGGTGCTGCGGCCGGGGGCGACGGCTGCTGCTGTCCGGAGCCCATTGTTTTGCTGGCTCGCTTGTTCTCCAACCCCTCGGGGGCTGCCCCTGCCTCAGAGCCCAGGATCTTGCTCTTGAGGGAGGCCCGCAGGTGCCGCAGCTCGGGGCTGATGAGGCCGTTGAGCTGGTGGTTGTGGTGCGGGGGGTGATGGTGGTGGTGGTGGAGGCGGTGCTGCTGCTGCTGCGGCCCCCCCTTGCCGCCGTCGCTGCTTCCTCCTCCTCCTCCTCCTCGCTGCTGCTCCCGTCCGCCCGCGGGTCCCTCCTCTTCCTCCTCCTCCTCCTCTTCGGCCTCCTCGTCCTGGGCCCCGGTGCAGGCGGCGGCGGCGGCGGCGGAGGTGGAACAGGAGGAGGAGGAGGAAGCAGGCCCCCCCCCTCCTCCTCCGGGGAAGGGGGAGAGCGTGTCCCCCTGCGGGGAGAGGACGCTGCTAGGCCCCGGCGGTACCTCGGCCATATCCTACGGGAGAGACCGACACAAACCCACCGAGGAAGAGGGCGTCAGACCGGACGGGGGAAAAAGGCCGAGGCAGCGGCCTCACGGGCCGCGGCCGAGGGGGGGTGGGGGGGCCACGAACAAAGGCACAGACGGTGCCCGGGCCCCGCCTCGCCGCCCCGCCGCCGCCTCTTCCTGCCGTCCCGCTCCCCCCGCCACCGCCGTCGCCGCCGCCGGGGCCCTTCCCCTGTACCTCGCGGGCCCCGGGCGGCCGCCGCGGCCCCCCCGCCCGCCAACGCCGCCGCCGCTCACCCCGCGTCTCCTCAGCGCCGCGGCTCCCACTCCCCGCTCATCCAGCGGCCGCCAAGCGCGGCCGCCGCTGTCGTAACGCGCGGCCAAGTTTCCTGTCAGCTTTTGCGACGTTTGCCTCCCTTGGCGGCGGAGCTTAGCGACGGCGGGGCGGGCTTCACTACGGGCCTGGGCGGAGCCTCAGAGACCGAGCCCGCCGCTCAGTACTGGGGGAGCTCAGCCCTGAGGCGGGCGCGTGTGGCTGCTCCTCAGGGCGCTCCTTCTGCCACCCGTTGCCTTGTCTCCCATTCCAGCACTTTACTCTTCGCTTTTTGATCAGCCCTGCCGGATGTCAGCGCAACACAAAAGCCCTTTAAATGGGAAAGTTTTGTTTAAAACGCGCACGCAGCCCTCGAAATGCAGAGGAAGGCTGGATTCTGCCTTTTCGCACCAGGAAGCCTTGCGGGGCTGCTCGTTCTCCTTTGCTGCAGTTATTTTTCAAGGAAGTGACAGGCCTGGGCTTAAAAGGGAAATCCAGCCTTTTCTCTGCGTGCCCTAACAGGGTTCTGTAATTAGGAAGGAAACAGGCTGCGGAGTTTCAGTCTGAAACTTCACAGAGTCCTGAAGTAAAGAAGGAAAAAACAAAACAAAACAAAAAAACCAACAACCACCCACCTGATGGAAAGAGAATGAGTTACAAAAATTTGATCCGAAGCAACTGATGATGGAAATACTTGAGGTTGAAATTGGTCTAATCTCTATTCACGTTGCCTTTATGTGTTCTGCAGTTGCTCTGCAGATGGATTTTTAGACATGAAGGTGTTGGTACACGTAGTTTCATTTAAGGATTCAGTGTTTTCTTTTTTGTGTGCGTGTTTTCAGGCATCAAAGTATCCCTGTGGACCTGATCTGAACTGCTCTGGCACACTGACGTTGCAGTGAGGTTCACTGTCCTCGAGTATTTTAAACAGAAAAAGCAAACAAATGTCAGCGTAGTAATGGCCTAAAATTCAATTCTCCTTTGTCATGTTACAGCGGTGAAAACATCTGAGCCACGTGTTATGGTGGTAGTCTCGTTAGGAAGATGATCCAGGAAAAGCTGTGGGATGGGGTGGTGTTATGAAAACATACTGCGTTGTCTGCACTGAGGTTACAGTACAATGGAAAAAAAACCTCTCCTGTGTGCTCTGTTTGTCACACTTCCAGACGTGGAAGGTTCCTTGTTCAGATGTTGATGTTAACAGTTCATTGTCCACAGACAGGATCTATCTGATGTTGATCTTAACAGTTCATTATCCACAGCTAGGATCCATCTGACCAAAGGTAGACATGGATAGGGCAGCTGAGCTGAGCTCCTCTGAGTTGGTGTCTTTGATTTCCCTTAAAGCTAATTGAGAGGAAAAAGTGGTAGAATTCAGCTCGTCCTAAATCCTTTGGATTTCTAAAACAGGACAGGTAAATCTTGCTTTGGTAGTGATGTCACCCCATTAAATAACTGGTTCATCTCAGATACGCCTGCTATCACTGTCTGAAGTTAGATGAAAGGTGTCCTAAAACTACTGTTGATATGTTCTTGGTCTGAGTGCTTACTTGGCCTTTAAATTCGTCTCATTTCTTGTAAGTATTATGATGACAATTGCTTTTAAAGTGAACTGTCTGAACCAAAATTGTGTATTTTATTCCTCAGATTTCCCCCTCACTGCTTTTTGAATCTCCAGCAACCCTGAGCAGCCTCACGTCATTGCAAACCACACCTTTTTCTGAAGGAGGGATGGAGGTTGAACACAAGTCTCACTGTTTCCAGTTCATTGTTCAATAATTCTGTTACCTGTTTCTGTGGCTGATTTATTTGTTAACAAGAGAGCACTCAGGAAACTACTGTATCGTTTTCTTACTTATGTCGATGCCCTTCTACTTTTCCTTTGAAGTATTTAGGGGAATCTATGCACAGATTACACTAGATATCAAGGAAACCATGGTGGAAAATTGAAATCTAAACATACTCTGTTTCTTGTCAAAGTAAAGATGTCATCCCAGATGCACCACAATGTTGCAGACAGAATGTTGAGTTGCACTTAATTTGGGCAACAAACAGGAAGAGCAGCCAATGCTTAATGAAGACAAATTGTTCTTCCATTACTAGCAGTGATTCTTTAAAACAGTTACCCTGCATGTTACAGTGATCATGTTACTCAAACACCTGAGTGTTTGCTGATGAACAAAACAATAATAAAACAATGTCTCTCTTTCTTTTCCACTTGTCAAAGTCCATTATAGATGAGAGATTTTGCAGACTGATTTTTCAGGAAGGCACATGCAGTTTTCTGTGAGCCGTGTTAGTGCTGTAGCCCTGAGCACATCTCCCTTCTTAGGGGTCCAGCTGTTTGGGCTTAGGGATTGATCTGAGACAGTGCAGCACAACCATGCCTGCCTGCCCTTGTTTTTGCCCCAGCCCAGTGGGTGCTTCACTCATACAGCTGTACTGGGGCAAGAGGTGGATCAGCATCTCTGCAGCACTGCGTCAGATGCTCCAGCTGAACCATGAACTGCATGGGCAAAGATGCTGTCATTCAATTAAAAAATCCTGGCCTTGATCATCTGCACCTCCAATAAATACAAGATGACAGCAAACATACACAAGCAATTCTGGAATTTCTGCACTGTACTCTGCATTCAGGAGGGAGGTGCAACAAATGCAGAGGTGGGACTACCAGGTCTGTCCGAATTCCTGAAGCAGCAAGTACAGAATCATAAACAGGAAAAGAGGAACTCACTGAAAACAAAATGTATGTGTACATATCAAATAGTGTCGTTCGGTTCCCACTGAGGACACCGGCTGTGTAGTGGTAGGATTCGTGCTGCTCAGAAAGGGAATGTTTCGTGCCAAATGATCACTGTGGAAAGAACTGCACTTTAGCGTGTTGTTAGCAAGAGAAATCACAAGGGGGTAGTGTTGTACAGCACAGCGGTGACCCTGTGCAGCAAACCAAGTGCATTGTGCTGAAAGATTCAAGAGTCACTGCCTGCATCTCTTCTGGCAGCAGTCCTGGGAGGATGACTTCTGTCTCTGTGTAAGGCTGGGTTTTGTGGGGTCAAGATGAGCGCAGCAGTGAAATTGCCGTCTCCACCTCTGCACCTACTTTGAAACCAAGTGTGATATGATAGTGAGGGACATTTGACAGGGATGGAGATAATAAAATAAGACGGGGGCTTGTGCAGGATGATACAACCATGAGGATATTTACTCAATTTCTTAGTCTTACTTTTTTTTTTTTCTTTCTTACTACAGGTGAAATCACATGAGTCCCTGATAATGAACTGCAGCCAGCTTCTCTTTCTAATGCCTGGTCTCTTTGAGAGGAAAAAGTCATGGCTCAGCAGGAGTAAAAAGTGTGTCAGTAGCCTCATTCAAGAGCACTCCTTCTAGTAGGGAGCTCTGGAGCCTTTCAGGAAGAGTTTCTGCCTTTGCTACCCTGCTGTGATTCTGCTCACGTCTCCCAGTTTCATGGGGACGCTGCAGTGGGAGAAATGGTAGAGAGAGCAAAGCTCCTTGCCTTTCTTTTATAGGGCTTGATTAGAGCTTAGGAATCAAACAAAAATGTATATAAGAGCATTGCTACTTATTTAGAGATGATTTCGTGGAAGAGGGTTGATTCCACAGTGTCTGGCAGCTGGCCAGTGGAGCCGATGTAAAATGATGTGCTTCACTGTGAACAGCCAGACACAGCTCTTCTCTTCCACACTCCTTATGAAAAAAGGCACAGAGAAGGAAGAGTTCGGGAGAAGGTGCAGATGTGAGGTATGAGAAAACTAAATAGATTATTGCAGATCTAAAGCTGGTAGCTGAGATCTCACAGGCCAAGGTCTGCTGAGAGCAGCTGCTGGCACAAGGGAAAAAGTGCTTGAGAATTACACACCTTTCATTTTCTCATCCAGCTGGTTGCTTGTTCCATCATCATTTGGAGCTCTCAGTATTGCACAAGGAGATATTTTAACTTGAGCAAGTCAATATGTTGATCTTCTTGCATGAACTGCTCACCCACATGCTCTGCCCCATCCCACATTACGATGCAAAAGGAAATTCAGGCACACTTCCTTGCAATAAGTTTATCCCACAGTTTCAGGGTCACTTTGACCACTTCAGCTGGGTTTGTTTTACATCTGTCAAGCAAAAAGAAAATGCAGTTATTGTATATTCGAAAATCACGTGGCTCTGTAACATTTCAAGTTTGCTGACAGCTATACAATAGGCACCACATTCACCATTTACCATTTCAATGTAATCTTAACATCTCTAGAGTAAGGGAAATACGTTTTCAAAATCTTCAAGCTTCCACTGGAGCCAACACAAAATCTGTTATTTATTTCAGCAAGAACAGAGTTAGACCAATGCTACAGACCTTTGAAAAACCCAGTAATAATCTACCTAAAACTGCTTAAAATATGACTTAGCATATTTGGTCATCAAAGTATGGTTGTCTTTTTAGAAGGCCCTCTGCCAACTGCAATTCTTTGCTGATGAGCTCCCTGTGGTAGGAAATATTTAGAGGAGTAACAACCTCCAAAACTGTAGAAAAGGAAGAAGGTGGGAATGGAAATCTATTAAAAGAGGGAAGGCTTGGAAGGAGGAGTTAGGGAATTATAGACACAACAGCTTCCTTTCAGTTTCCCGAAACATCCTGGAACAAATAATCACATAATTTGTAAGCATTTAAGGGAAAACAAAGAGATTAGGGACAGTCAATGTGGATTTGTCAAGAATAAATCAAGTTAAACCAATCTCATTTCCTTACATGATAATGCAACAGACTTTGAGACAAAGGACAAACAGTTCAAGTCACAAGTCTTGACATTAGTTAGACTTTTGTCAGGACAATCTCATAGGCAAGCCAAGGAAACACAGGAAATATGAAATTATAAAGGGCTGCAGGCAAGGTGTTTCAGAGAATATTTCTCAGTATCTCACCAGTAAAGGGCAGAGGGCTCGAAAACAGCAGCTGTGATGGGAAGGTGAGCACACCGGGGTTCTTACAAAAGGGTTCATTTACATGGGCCACAATCATGTTTTTGTTCATGTTCATGATGGGCTGAAAAAGAACTCTGATTAACAATTCTGATTAAGCTGCTGAGAATTATGTGAACTGTGAAGATAGTGAGATCTTGCAACAAGCTCCTGGAGAAGCTTATGCAAAGCTTTTAAGAACAGAAAACATAGGTGGATGAATAAATTAGAAAAGATTCTTTAGGTCTCTTCTTGCTCTGCTTTTACTCAAATTTCTGCAGTGTGTTCTATTGCCAGAAATGGATTTTAAATCACAGATGCATGTGTCAAATGGGAAGATAATGCCACATCACTCAATTTATTGACTTCAATGGCAGGGCACTGAAAATAGAACTAGCAAATTCCCCCTCCAATGGGACTTCCTAGGGGAGCAGAGAGGGAGAACTCTGGCTGAGAAGTGAAACTCCTGCGTGCTCTTCACTACGATGCTGGTCTTGTCACTCTCTCTTAGTCATGGTATAGATATTTAAGATAACTAGAAACAGAGACTCCTACATCCTGCAGGAATTAGGCAACTTAAAACATCATCCTTCTTAGAATTTATTGCTGTGCATGCATGAACCCATTTGATTCCCTTAAGACCAGTACATACGGTACTTGTGTGTGATTTGGGACTATTCATGGCCATAAGCTTGGATGTGAGTTTAAGCACACTGCTGGCTGGGATCTCATAGCCATGCCTTGATTTTTCTCCCATTCATGCTGAATCAAATCCTGATGCAGATGAACAATAACTCAGCTCTGATTTTCCTAGGGCAAGAATTCAACTGGTACTGCCTATTCTATGCTGAGGCTTAGTGGGCTCAAGACAGGGCCAGATATATTTTGTTGTTGTTTTTGTGGAAATAAAAGTGTCCGGATTCCTTTCTGAAGCAGATGAGTGCTCCCTGCTGAGCTCTCACAAAAGTTCAAGGGAATTTTTGTAATGCTTTCAAAAATATCTTCCAAATGAGTGTTGGCAGCGTCTTGTGCATCTCCTGTTAGTGCTACTCAGGAAAGTGGGGGTGGCTGGAGGAGGATGGTTGGAGAGGTTGCCAAGACATCTCACCTTTGGGCTTGTTCTGATGGTCAGCACGATCAAAATATTCAGTTCTTCTTGGCTAGGTATTTTCCCTGAAAGGAAAATAATGGGACCTTTTGTGCTCTGAATACTATTCCTCTGTTCTTCCACTGATGCACTTTCATTATTCTGAATAAAAGTTTTACAGTCATCATCTTGATCTAAAATCTGCGCACTGGAAAAAATGACTGGCAAAATAACAGCAAATATTTAATGGTAAAGCTGTCAATATGCAAATGGACTTGTCTAGTGGAAGCCTGTTTATCCACAACATGACTTCTGTTTTTAATCTTCCTGCTTTTGTATCTACCTTCCTTTAAAATGCAGATGGTAGGTAGCATCTTCATTCAAGTTGTTGTGAACATATATTCCATCTTGCTTAAGCACTGAGTGAGCTTTGTGAGTCAAACCATGGCCATAGGCACCTCAGGGGCAGACCCTGAAAACAAACTGGGGACACACAAGAGGAGAGCATAGGTCATTTTTGCTACTGCTAACAATCTATCTAGCCCTGTGTTTGCATAGAAAACATCCACCTGCTGTTCTCTCCTACAGTGTGTGTTACGTCCTGTGATTTGACAGCTGAAAGTCTTGTTGGATGTGTGTTTTATTGAAAAGCTTCAGGACAGAGGGTGTTGTCCTCTTCAGGACAGTTGGTCACTGTTGTCCTCTTTGCCCTCTGGATACAGGGATTCTGTCATATGTGCATGCACAGAGTACCTGTCTATTACACCTAGTGCAATGCTTCTCCCAGGACATCAGACCTATGAAACATGTACACAGGTTGATCAGGATTGTTATTCAAGAGAGAGAGCTCTCTTGATTCACTCCTAAACCTCTTCTATAATTGTTCTGCACCAGAAGGTGGTCAGGCATGGAACAGACTCCCCAGGTCATTGACCACGACCCACAGCTGTCAGGATTCAAGGATGGTTAGGACAGTGCTTACAGATATAAGATTGGGTTTTGGTTGGGACTGTGTGGAGCCAGGAACTGGACTCACTGATCCTTGTTACTTGGAATACTCTATGATTGTATTAAAAAAAGAACAATAACAAAAAAAATAACACTTGGATCTGATTTGATTTATACACCATTTTCACATTTTCAGGTAATGGCTGAATGTGGATTTGCTTTATGGTAACAGGATCTGTTGCTCCTTTGTGCAGGATGAAGTCATCCCACAGCAGACAGCAGAAAAAGTGGTAACATATCCTGGAACAACACCTAGGAAACCCATTGCCAAGTCCTGTTCAAACCTTTGGGAGAGTGTGGTAGGGAGCCTTGGGGCAGTACATACTGACAGCACAGTGGGGCTGCTCCAGCATGAGTATTGGCTTTTCCCAGCCAGGCTGACTGCAGGGAGGCTTCAGGAGGAGTAGGCTCACATCCTGAGAGCCCTCATCCATCTGCCATGCCACTCTGCAAAGGCAAGGATTACTGATGGCTATTTGAGTGGACCTTTCTGGAGGACAGGGCTTCCTGCAAACAAAGCCCTGCTGGGCTTAGCCTGTGGGGTAGGCTGGAAGCAGAGTTTGCAGGAGCCATCCACATTAGACTTCAGGGTGTGTTCTGTATCCCGTGTAAGCACTAAGACTCAGATACAACACGGGATACATTTTACTTGTGCATATGTGAAAGCCCTGTTCACACTACAAGATAGTGGCTGATCTGGATTAGGCCGAATATTTAGTACAGAGAAAAAGGCACCTGAATGTGTTTTGAAGTGAAATCAGGAGTGGTAATTCCCTGACTCATATCTGGTGGCTGAGTGTTTGGACACATCAGTGCCATGAATGAGCATCAGGTGCTGGAGGCACCAGCCCCAGCTGTACACGAGCTCCCAGATCCCATGTCTGCAGGCTCACCACTGCAGATCCTTGATTATCACCTAATTTGAGCCTTGGGAATCAGCCATAATGAGTTGGTGATTGAACGAATCATGCCTTGCTTTCTCTTCCCCAACCCAGCAATTCACCCACATTTGCTCCTTACTCAGACTTGTTCGCCAAATAATGTATGCATGTAATTTCTGGTCTGCAATTTATTCATATGCAGCCTGGGTGAGTATTTAGCAATTGAAATGAGAAAGTCAAAGATGTTTTATTTGGGCTCACAAGTTTTTACTCCTTGATTAAACTCTCAAAAGGCATGTTGTGGGTGTGCATGCTCATGTCAGTGAATTGAAAACAATTTCTGCATTTATCCTCTAATAGACACATATATTCATTGATGTATTCAGTTGGTGGTAAGCATATTGATTACAGAGTCTGTGAAAAGTGAACACGAGAGGAGCCTAAATTAAACTAATTATTTAAGGCAATAAAGCAGAAGGAAAAGTAACCTGTTGTGTGATCTTCTAATTGCGCATGAAAGAAAAAAGGCTACGCTGAAATCTGCCCAAAAAATAAAGTGAGAAAATGAGTCTTGGATATTTTCCAGCATCTTTTGAACCACCCAGGATAGAAAAAACATGTGAAATTTCCAAATTTGTGTTTTATAAAAGGAAACGAAGCATCAGAAATTTAACCAAAAATAGTACGAACACAGTGGCACTTACCAGAGGAATGAAAAGTGATGGAAAACACAGCACTTTTAAAATATTTTTATTCTATAGCATAAATCTTTGACTCACTCTGTCGTGAGTACCAGAGTTCTGGTCCCTCAGTGCAAGTTGAATGTACGTACATGCATAGAGGGATCACAAAAGGCTATAGATAAAGTGAAACTGTGAATGACAACAGCTTACATGGGTTCAAGAGGCCAGAGAGAAGCATTCACTGAGGATTACTAAAGATCTGCAAACGTCTTTGGCTCCTGAAGTTCCTGAGAGGCAAATTGTTGGAGATGGAGATAGCATGAGAGGAAACACCACCTTATGCTCATCCTGTGCATGTAATTTTCCTAGGTTTTCCCTTTGGTCAGTACTGGAGATGAGATAAAAGAACAAGTGTTGGTTGAATCAGTGTGACTCAGTGTGGTTATGATGCTAGGTGTTGTAAGGGATACTATGGGAACCATGGACTGGCAGTGCTGTTTCTAACAAGCTAAGTGTCAAAATGGATCACATAATTCCTACAGTGGGATACTTGGAAAACCTCTCTGGGCAGCTGTTCCAGCACCTCACCACTCTCATAGTAAAGAAATTCCCCCTGATATCCAACCTAAATCTTTCATTCTTCAACTTAAAACTATTTCTCCTTGTCCTGCTATTATCTGCCTGTTCAAATAGTTGAGGTAGCTCCCAGAATGTCCTCAGCTCAAACATTTCCATTTATTATGCTCTCCCTCCTCCATCCCATATGCATGAGAAAAGGTGGTGTTAAGACCACTGAACACAAGGCCAGGCCAGAGGTCCCATTTTGGAAGAGTTAGACGGTGGATGAGGAGGAGCCCTGGCCTTCAGCTGAACAGTGTGTCATTTTGCTCCTGGTGGCCTGAGAGCATGTTTTGAACCAAATGTTTACTTTCATATTTTGCCTGGATGCCACACCGAGAGCCCAAGTAGGCCAATACAGATGGCAGCTGCCGGAAGAATTCAGTCTTTTTTCACAAATGGAAAATGACAGGAAGCTGCCACCAGCCTGAACCCATCTTCCCCATCACCTTTCTTTGAGGGAGCCCATCTTTGTACCAAGCCTGAGGCTTAGCAGCTCAGCTTGATTCCTGCAGTAGATTACCCATAGACCAGTGAATTACTCTCAGAGCCCAGAAAGCCAACCCTGGGCTGCATCCAAAGCAGCACGGCCAGCAGGGCAAGGGAGGGCATCCTGCCCTCTGCTCTGTGCTGTGAGACCTCACCTGGAGCACTGCATCCAGGTGGGGAGTCCTCAGAACAGGAGAGATGTGGGCCTGTTGGAGTGCATCCAGAGGAGGGTCACAAAAATGGTCCCAGTGGCAGAACACCTCCTTGCGAGGACAGGCTGAGAGCTGGGGCTGTGCAGCCTGGAGATGGGAAGGCTCTGGAGAGAGCTGAGAGTGGCCTTTCAGTGTCTAAAGAGGGGCTGTAAGAAAGAAGAGGACAGACGCTTTAGCAGGGTGTGTTGTGAGAGGACAAGGGGAAATAGTTTCAGACTAAAAGAGTGTGGGGGGGAGATTTAGATTGGATATAAGGAAAAAGGTTTTTACAATACGTGCAGTGAGGCACTGGTACAGGTTGCCCAGGGAGGTGCCCCATCCCTGGAAACAGCCGAGGTCAGGCTGGATGGGCTCTGAGCACCTGATGGAGCTGTGGGTGTCCCTGCTCATTGCAGGGTACCAGATGTCCTTTAAGGGTCCCTTCCAGACCCAAAGATTTGATGATTCTATGATTCTATTGGCATGGCAGTGTCCATCTCAGGCCTCAGATGCTCAGTGTGAGCCCACCACATGGGTCAGAGCAGCCAGGAGAAACAGTGTTTGCAGGAAAGGATCAGACTGATGCTCGAATAATCTGAGATCAAGCCTTGCTCAAAGTAATCACCCCCAGCTACCTGAGTGAAATATGTGTGTGCCTGTCCTGGATGGAAAAGAAGTATCAAACAGCAAGAGGGAATTGCCACATCAATTTATTTTTCCCTAGAAGAATCACCCAGAAGACAACTTACAAGAATCAAACAAACACATCTCAAGTCCAGACATTGAAGGTGAGATCTACTGACCAGAACCAACGTCTGCAGGCACAGATACCTATAGAAGGGCTCCTTTTTCAGGGTTTGGAACACGCCACAGCCACCAGCTGAAGCAGTTCAAAGCCTCAAAAATCCCTATTTTTTCCACTGCTTAAAAGGACTGGGTAAGCAGCTCAGATGAAATTAGCAGTTTGGTGACCCATTAAATATCAGTGAGAAGAATGCTGCCCTGCAGATTCAGGTATTCATCCGCAAGAGCTTACAGCTTTAAGGAACATATAGTCCAATGCTATATGTCTGGAGATATACAAATGTCTTTGGGACAGAGATCTTCAATTCATAGAGACCCCACTCCATACTCTTGCTTCTCTCCAAGCCTACACTGCATCTGGTCCTTGGTATGGAAGGAGGAGAGTTGCAGCAGCCCTTATGAAAATGCTAATATTTTCCCAAATCTGTGATCCAGGCACACTCTTGTGGTTGCAGGCAGCTACTGCACACTCGAACTCAGTAGCTGAGTGGAGATGGGGTGGCCCTGGGGCTCGTCCTCCTGCTCAGGGCTGGCACCAGCTCATGAATTGCAGCCAGCAGATTCATAATGACCCAAGCTGTTGCAGTAAATCCCAAAATGCTTTAAAAGCTTGCATGAGGGCTTCTAACCGGCTTCAGCTCAGTGCTGTGCTGTGTGTCCAGAGAAAGTTAATGATTTAGCACTGCAGCTATTAACATGCCTGCAGGAAAGAGCTTCTGGGAGAAGGAACACTTGAGCTGCTGGATTGTGGGGTGGGGTTTTGGGGTCCCAACTCAGCAGTGTGCCCTTGCTGCTAAGAAGGCTGATGCTATTTTTGGCTGTGTTAGGTGAAGTATCGCCAGCAGGTTGAGGGAGGCATGTCTTAAAACCTGCTCAGCTCTAGTGGGGCTGCACCTGAGTGCTGGGTCCAGTTCAAGGTCTCCAGTACAAGGGGGAGCTGGGCTTGCTGGAGAGAGTCCAATGTAGGCCACCAGGGAGCAGTTCTTCTGCGAGGAGAGATGGGCTGCTCAGCCTGGAGCAGAGGAAGTTCAGCAGGAGCTCATCCACATCCATAAAGACCTGAAGGGACATGTGGAGAGGAAGGAGCTGGGCTTTGTTCAGTGGTGCTCAGTGCTAAAACAAGAGGCAGTGGATGCACACTGGAGCACAGGATGTTCCCTCTGACCATCAAGCAGCATTTCTGTGCTGTGCAGGTAACAGAACATTGGCACAGGTTGCTCAGGGTGGCTATGGGATCTCCTTGGAAATCTTCAAAAGCCACCTGGATGTGGTCCTGGGCACCCTGCTGCGGTGTGTGTCCCTGCTGGAGTTGGGTCAGGTGGACCCAGAAGTGCTGCCATCCTCTGCTGTTTTGTGGTTCTATCATTCTTTAAACTCATTTAAGAAAGATGGGATTTGCGTCACCATTCATGAAGTATCCTGGATGGCTTTTTTGTCCTCTCCATCTTGCATCCCACAATCTCAGCAGCTGGCCTCACTGTGTGAGCATCCTTCACCTCTGCTTCTTGTAGTTTTGCTGAAGGAAGCTGCCTTTTCATAGGAAAAAAGCCCCTCAGACCTGCTGGCACCTGGGTAATAAGAAAGGTGTTGGGTAATGAGAAAGGTGTTGGCATTTGGCTGTGAAAAACAGTAAGGACAGGGATCCCTGTGAAATCAGTGATAAAAGCTGTCTTGTGCTTCCACTCTGAGCTACATACGTGAATGTATGGCTTCACAACATTAAAACACCTTTCTGCCTGATTTTTGCAGCTGGCCATGGCAGATTTCATTGCAAACAATGGCACTGAGGAAGATCCTGCACCACAACTCCAGCAGCAGGAGGAATGACAAGTCCACCAGATCCCCTTGTCCCCTGCAGCTGGTCTGAGATGCAGACATGCCTAAATTGCCATAAAAGCCCCCAAAACATCCCCAGTCCAGCCTGAGCTGGGCCATAGGATTCTGGAGACCCTCCATTTCCTTCAAAATATTAATTTCTTATTTTCTTGCTGATGGAAAACACGGCATATTTGCATTTTTGAGCCTGAATAGTTTTAATTCAGTTTTTTATTGTACAAGCTCAAGAGGAACATTTACTTTGTTTTCACTGATTAGTTATACAATTATTCCTTTCAGATACCACATGAACCATGAACCATAATATTGTATTCTTTGCTAATACATTTTGGAAGAGGTATTTACATGAAAACACAATACATAAATGTAATGAATTTTTCAAATGAACACATCGGTAATATAATCATAATTTTTTTTTTTTTTTCATACAACAAAAATTCATTAAACTTTTCCCAATTAGCAAACCGACTTTTCTAAATAAGCTGCTGATGGAGCAGGAGCCAGCCAGGCAAATCAGCGGGGTTTGATAACAGTGATGGGGCAGGTCGCTGGGGAGCACACAGAATCATAAAATCATAGAATGGCCTGGGTTGCAAAGGAGCACACTGCTCATCCAGTTCCAACCCCCTGCTATGTGCAGGTCGCCAACCAGCAGCCCAGGCTGCCCAGAGCCACATCCAGCCTGGCCTTGAATGCCTGCAGGGATGGGGCATCCACAGCCTCCTTGGGCAACCTGTTCCAGTGCCTCATCATCCTCTGGGTGAAAAACTTCCTCCTCATATCCAACCTAAACCTCCCCTGTCTCTGTTTAAAACCATTCCCCCTTGTCCTATCGCTATCCACTTTCACAAACAGCCATTCCCCCTCCTGTTGATACGCTTCCTTCAAGTACTGGAAGGCCACAATGAGGTCTCCATGGAGCCTTCTCTTCTCCAAGCTAAACAAGCCCAGTTCCCTCAACCTTTCTTCTCAGGAGAGGTGCTCCAGCCCTCTGATCATCTCAGTGGCCCTTCTCTGGACCCACTCCAAGAGCTCTCCATCTTTCTTGTACTGGGGGCCCCAGGCCTGGATGCAGTACTCCAGATGGGGCCTCAGAAGAGCAAGAGTGAAGTTATCTCTGGGCTGGAGGCAGAGGACTTCTACAGGACCCAGCATCAGCTGAAAGTGGAACCTCTTCCAGCTGCCCAATAGTGAGGAGCAATGGAGAGGAGGGAGCCCTGCTGCATCATCACATATGCATCTCATGATCTGGAAAAATGGCTTTTGCTGGGTTCAGGACCCTGTAAAGGTGTTGTATTTGTATTTTTCCAGGTTTGAGTCTGAAATACATGATCACACAGCTTTACTTGGGTCTGTGAGTCTGGATCTGCTGCTGGAGCAGCAGTGGTCCCACTCAGCAGTGACAGGAATGATGGCACTTTGGAGAAATAAACCCATCCTCCTGCTGAAGTTGTAGAATTATGGAGTCATTAAGGTTGGAAAAGATCTGTAAAATCATCTAGTCCAAATGTCCACCTGCCACTAATACTGCCCATCAACCACGTCCCTCAGTGCCAAATCTCCATAGTTCTGGAACACCTCCAGGGATGGTGACTCCACCACTCCCTGGGCAGCTGTGCCACCGAATCACCACTCTTTCAGAAAATAAATCTTTCCTAATACCAAATCTGAACCTCCTCTCACACAGCTAAAGGCCATTCCCTCTTGTCCTATCACTGTCACCTGGGAGAGGAGGCTGACCCCCACCTCACCACCACAACCTCTTTTCAGGTCATTGTAGAGAGTCATCAGTACACTCTGTCTTTTCCTCCCTCCCTCCCTCCCTCCCTCCCTCCCTCCCTCCCTCCCTCCCTCCCTCCCTCCCTCCCTCCCTCCCTCCCTCCCTTCCTTCCTTCCTTCCTTCCTTCCTTCCTTCCTTCCTTCCTTCCTTCCTTCCTTCCTTCCTTCCTTCCTTCCTTCCTTCCTTCCTTCCTTCCTTCCTTCCTTCCTTCCTTCCTCACTCCTCCCTCCCTCCCTCCCTACCTCCGTTCCTGCCTTCCTTCCTGCCTTCCTGCCTTTTTCTTCCCCCCCACACTTTCCAGAAACAGAATATTTCCTTTCGTGGACCAAATGAAATAGTCCTTTCAGAAATCAGTGAATGATGCTGCAGTCTTGGTCTCACTGAAGTGAATGGGGAGCTTGCTGCCCCTCAGCTCTATTGGGATGATTTGGCTCCGGCTGAGCATTCTGTATAAAGAGGAATAAATCTCTCAGGAGTGAGGTGTCTCAGCACAATGAACACCTTCCAGGGCCATTTACACAGATTGTGCTCTTATAGCATGTGCCTGACCTACTTTGTTATAATAAGCTCATCTGTGTGCAGCAGATGATAAGCAAAACCTCTCTTCTGACTCTGAAAATCCATTCTGTCCATCGATACCTGTGTGCTAGTCTTTGTGGGCTGATCCTGTGCTGATAAGGGCAGTATTTACTTCTTGGGCATACAAAGCTCCCAAAGGTACCCAGCATGGATCAGACTGGGAGACTTGGGTTCTGTTACAGCATCAGCTCCAGGGCATGAGCATGGGTCAGGCTCAGTGAGGGGAGATGGAAGTATTTAAGGAGTATGTGAGGGTGGTCCCTATGCTGAAGCATGGAAAGTTCACAGGGGTTGGAAATCTCAAACTTGGAAAGCTCAGTGTGTGGCTAGGAGGTTGAGTGCCTGTTCCCTCTTTGATTTCATAGATTCAAAGGATGGTTGGGTTGGAAGGGACCTTAAAGCCCCAAAAGCACCATCCCCTGACATGGGTTGGTTGCCCCCCACCAGCTCAGTCTGCCCAGGGCCCCATCCAGCTTTACCTTGGGCATCTCCAGGAATGGGGTAACCCACAGCTCTCTGGACAGTAGTACCAGTGCAAAGCTCGTTCCTGGTCACGTTCTGGGGTATGGCTGGCAATACCATACCAATTGGTATTTGGCTGGCAAACAGCCACCCTGCCTGCTAAGAGATGCCCTTGGCCAGCTACAGCTCTGCTTTTTCCAGACACAAAACAACTGGGAGCACAAATAGACTTGCCTGGTCAATGTGAACATGAACAGAACCCAAGCTGTAAGGATTAATGTAGAAGCAGATTGCCAATATCTTCTCTTTCCTCACCTTTTTCTTTTATTTCTGCTTTGCCTTTGAACCTGGATCAGCATTTCTTTTACTTCTCTCTCTTTTTTTTTTTTTTTTTCCTTTTTATTCTTTCCATTCCTTTTTTGAAAAGGAAAAACCCAAGGTCAAGCTGGACAGGGCCCTGAGTATCTGATGGAGCTGTGGATGTCTGTGTTCATTGCAGGGGTTTGGTGGCCTTTTAGCATCCCTTCCAACTCATGGATTCTGTAATTCCATGATTAGTTTTTTGCTCCACCATAGGTGGCAGTGGGGCAGCCCCATACCACAGCTGCTGTAGCACAGTCCAACACTGTTGTCCAGGTCTTGATCCTGGATGCTGAGACCATTGCATCCACAAAGGTTGGCTCTACTCCTGGCAATGGCACCTACAGATTTCTGGGATCAACAACACCTTTGTCTGCAGATCCTGAAGTTGGTCTTTGGTCCCATGGGACATCTCGGGTTCGTGTTCTTTCTGTTAATAACAGCCTTTGTGTAGCCCTCTCTTTGCTGGGGGGGAAAGGCTAATGCAAAACTCACTGCGCTGCAGCTGCTGGCTGGGAATTGTCAATAGGGCATAAATAAATCTACCACTGCACAGGAAAGACAATGAGATTATACATACTCCTACTACTGCCAATTACAGTAAGAGCAACAATTATAAGGTAGCACTCCTACAGCTACCCTAGGGAGAAAATGAGAGGAAAATGTTCCATTAGCCTAATGAAGAGAGTGTGGTAGAGCTGCAGTCAAATTTTCTCACTATTAGCCCCAACTGTGTGCCACTAACACACAAGGGAAGCGGGAGTCATAGGGTAACAATTAAAGTTCCTGACAATTAACCCCTATGATGTACATGCCTCTAACCTGATGAGAAAATTAAAAAGAGTCACGCTTGCATTTGCTTGCCATTACTTCCCAGAATGTTCAATGTGGCATTTGCCAATGACAATGAGTGTTTCTCACCACTGGGACCTATGAAATGCCATGTGTGGTGGGGATTTGGTGCTAAATGCTTTTGGGAGTGCTGAGGTGACGGGAAGGCGTGCAGAGATGGCTTAACCCTCTCTCTTTTAATGCAGGGGAAGGAGTTTCTGGAACATTGCTTCATTTGCTGGGTTAGAGGATGGAGTGGCTGGGAGGAATTTTCTGGTGTCCAGCCCCTGCTTTATCCCCAGAGAATAAAGAAGAAACATCAGCTTTGGAAGCAGCAACAGGACACATAAGAGATGTCTTGATGGATTCATGTGTTTTGCTTATGGTTCAAGGGGACAGTTTGAGCCATGGGTTGTAATGGGTGCAGCTCTCCCAAGGAGATGCTGCTTTTTGTGCAGGGTGGTTTGAGCAGCACAGCTTCAGGACTGCAGCCCAGTGGTTATCAGGGCTTATTGCATCACGCTACCTGAAATACTGCTCTTCCCATGGCTTTTTAAGGTGAGGAAGGTCAGAGGATGGGCTCTGAGCTCCTTATGGAGCTGTGGGTGTCCCTGTTCATTACAGGGGGTTGGACCAGATGGCCTTTAAGGGTTGGCCCCTTCCAACTCCAATGATTGTATGGCTCTATGATTCAAAGGTAAGTTGTAAAGTCAAAAATCATTTCTCCTGTCAGAAATCCTGAGAGAAAGTTCAAAAACTACCCTAGTGTGGACCAAGGTTTTGTATCACAGCACAAATTATTATGGTTCTGTTTTTAATTTCTCTTGTTGCTTCATTCAAAGCCAGCTGAGTGTTTTGGAAGCACAAAGGAATGATGGCTACATCCTATGGCTGATTTCAGATTACCAGATCAGAAAGCACATCCTGGGACATCTCCTGGGTGACTGGCTACAAGAGCAAGACCTGCCTGGGCACAGCTGCTTTGAGTCTTGATTTTAATGGTAAAAAGGTACAAATACGTATGCTCCTCCCAAGAAAATCCCATTTATTGACAAAGAAAGACATACCAGGATGGGAAGCTGAATCTGAAGCTGGAGGAGGAAGATGATGGCTATGAGACCACGTTGATCTCCAGAGAATCCTTTTCTCACTTTCCATCAGTTAGAGATGGTGTGGCTACTAACTTCTCTGCTCTAAGTGATTCTTGCAGTAATTTCAGAGCTGACAAGAACTCCATGGCAAATGTGAATCCACTTTTAGCCCCGTTAAGAGATAAGGAATGATGATTACTATAATTACAATGTGGTTACTTTATTGGTTAAATTAACATTTCATTGTTGGGGTTGCTGTGCAATATACAATATTATTTTACCTACTGTGCCTTCAAAGTCATCTTGTCACAGCAACAGCATGGCAGCATGGAAAAAGCTTTTTAACAAGTAGGTAAATACATGTCTTTGGGAAAGTCAGTGATAATTATGTCAGCTTCAATATATTTGACGGTGAAAGAATGGCTAAAAATAAGTGGAAACAATGACAGAAAGTACAAAATGCTTTAAATGTTTCTGGAACTGCAAGGGTGCAAAGAATTTTGGACTAGATTTCTACAGGTCTCTTCCAACTCTAAGGATTTTATGATTCTCTAGTTTAATATAGTGATCTTGCTCTTTGGACCAGGTGCCAGTAGTTCCATTATTCACAGGGCTAGGAAAGCCTTATAGTGGTGCATAAGGGGGTCCAAATGCCATTCCTGAGGGAAAAGTAAAGCATTATTGCTATTCCCAGCTCAAATGGATGGAATACTCCCTTGCGTATGTGATCATGCAGAAGAAATGCAGTGCACATCTCTCCTCTGCACCCTTTGATAGTGTATGAACATGCTCCAAGAAGGTGAAGCAGCACCTCCTTGTAGGTACCCAAGTCTTGCAGTGGCAGCTTTGCTCTGCAGGCTGATCTCCAGCTCAATCTGGTTTAGCTTTGGAGATCAAGATGGACCTTGGCCATTATCCCAGATCTTAAGGCTGGCAGGGAGTTGCATCAAACCTCTAGCACAAGTTGGATTTGCTAAGGCTTGTCCTAGCCTTTGCTGTTTAGGAAGAGCCTGAGGGCAGTCTGATGTGGGTGTGGATGTTCACTAAAACTTGCACCTTGCTTACTGCCCTCCTGCTTGAGGAATGGGGCTGGAGAGAGGTCCACGGAGTGCCCATCTTCAGGGTCAGTAGGCAAAAATCCCCCCCTAAATCTTCTTGTCCCACTATGACTGTGGTGTAACAGCCCCTACCTGACATCATGGCAACACATCAAGGTAGAATGGACACGTGTTTTCCTCTGGTAGAGGAAGACCATTGGAGTTCACTACCTGGGCCTCAGTATGCAAGCTGTGCTGGCCAAGAACATCCAACATGCAGATCCTGTCCCTTGAGATGGTGCTGAGATGGAACTGGGGCCAGCACACACCTGGACCAAGGGTTGCCACCGTCCATGGACTTTCCTTCTCTCTCTGCCACCAGATGTGAAGGAGAAGAGATGGAAACCACAGAAAAGCTGAAGAACATCTCTTTCTTTGAGCAAGAGCTCCCTCAGCTCATAGACGTGGGCCAGCAGGCATGAGCTGCAGAAGGGTATGAAATTATTTGAAGCTTAGCTTTCCCACATAACTGACAAGGACAGAGCTAGATTTGAAGCTGTTTCTGCAAAACCCACCAGCAGTAGGTCTGCTCTCTCTGTGAATCCATCACACAAGAGCCAAGGAATGGGGTGACAATGGGTCTTGTTTCTCTATAGCAGCAGTCCCCAAGCTTCTGGGGTGAAGGTCCTGGTGGTGGTGCCCCCCATTTTGATATCTGAAGTCCAAAATCATGAGTTCTGGCATGGGAAGCGCTGCACCAAAGCCAGCACTGCCACGAGCGAGAAAAACTACTGTGTTTAATAGCTGCAATTATTCTTCCAGCTGAAACCATTCCACTGGGCTCTAGCTACTATAATTTCCCTATTCCCTCCCCAAAAAATTTATTCTGCAGATGCATTGGTGCTTTATTATCTATAAAAGTAAAATCTGGGACGTAGATCTGAAGCAGGATGCTTCATGATGTGCATATAACTTCCTTCTTGTCCCTGCTCCCCCAGCTCTGCTTCCCCTCCCTTTCCCTTTCCACTGCTTATTTAAAGTCAAAAGGTTCAGTGGAAATTGCAGCTATGAACATGTAATTATTCTTTTTACAGGCTAACGAATATCCCATGCATATTTGATCACTATATTCAATTACACAACCACTTAAACAATACCCACACACCAGTTTGCATCTGTATTAGGCTTTGATTGGACACTTTGAACTGTATGTTTGCTGCGTACCCTGGACTCCAAGAAGCAAATCAGCAGGACTGTTGCATAAAGCACATGTCAAGTCAGCCATATGCACAAAATGACATTATTTTTGATTTGGAATGAGGAAAAATCCCCCGCATGGCACTTTTCCTAAAAAGAACTGGGCCAGGGGGAAGAAAGCTTTCTCCTGAGTGCAATCCTTGAGAACTGAATTTCCTTTCATTGAGCTGGGAGTGGGAAATACACATTTTCCCCCACAATAAACTGCTTGTTTCCGCTTGTCTTCCCCCCCGAGCGGGGCAGTCTGGCCCGAGCGGTTGAAGATGAGGCTAATCTATCTCCAGCACTTCAATAAATAAAATGTAAATGTTTGTCATAATAATGCCTCCTTTGTTAGTCCCAACCCGGGATTTTTCAACCTCTGACTCCCAGCCATGACCGCCTGAGTGGCAACGGCAGAGTGCTGAAAGAATTTTTCAACAGCAATTTGCTTGTTCCAATTTGCTTTTCAGGGCTACTGATCAGGATTGCGGGCGAGCCTGTAAAAGGATCTCGCTCTATTAATTTGGCCCAGCCTCTCCTGTTGTTCTCCTCATATTTAGTTTCTCCGGTAGTTCCACTGACTAAGTTAATTGAATTAAGAAGTGCCACCAGGAGCTTGCCTGTGGATCTACGGTTTCATGTAGAAAACCAGCTCCCTTCGGCTGCAGAAACAGATATGTGCACCTGTTGAGAAGGTGAAGAAATGTTTGGAGGTGACTTATTCCCCTGATGATAGCCCCCGATTTGCTTCTCGGGTTGGTCTGACAATGGAACTCCCCCCAGGAGACTGCAGCAACTCTCCTCCAACCTGGGGTTTGAGATGGTGGATCACAATCATGGAGCTGGGAAAAGGACTGAAGTGCAGTGATTCAGAAGGTGATTCTGTAGGAATGGGCTGATGGTGCTTTGTGCTGTTTGTCTCTGTGACTTGAGGGCAAATGTGCTTGTTTTAGCAATGCAAAGTGCTATTTTTCTAATGGCTCAGTCTGCAGCCTCAGCTCCACCAGTGATGTTATCAACTGGATCCTGACCTTGTTGGAATCAGAAGATCTTTGAGGTCCCTCACAACCCAAGCCATTCTCTGATTCTATAATTCTGTGATTCTTGTGCTACAGCAAAGCCTGCTGGCTTTCCATTAAGGATAGTATTAATTATTAACATGCTTCCATCAGTAAATAGATAAATCAATCAATCATAAAATCACAGAATCATTAAGGTTGGAAAAGACCACCAAGATCCCCAAGCCCAACCTCAACCACCCCACCATGCCCACTGACAATATCCCTCTCCATGCCACACCTTCACGGTTCTGGAACACCTCCAGGGATGGTGACCCCACCATTCCCTGGGCAGCTGTTTCTGTGCTTCACCTCTTTTCCTAAGAAATGTCTCCTAAAATCCAACCTGAACTTCCCCTGGTGTAACTTGAGGCCATTCCATCTCATCCTATCACTGTAACCTGGAAGAAGAGGCTGACCTCCACCTTACCACCACCACCTCCTTTCAGAGGTTTGCAAAGTGCAATACGACTGCCCCTGAGCATCCTCATCTCCAGACTAATGGAAAGAAAACCATAGATCATGTTTGCTACTGCATTTCTAATAGGGTTTAGGGGTGAAAGCACACCTAGGTCTGGAACCTGCAATCCAAAAGAAACCTTAGAGAAATCCTGCAAGTGGTAGAGCTGTTTTGTAGCAATGTGAGAGCATAACCCTGAGTCCATTTCAAAAGTGCCCCTGTTCACCCACCACCTGAGCTGCTGTGGCCTGAACTGATGATGTATCAGAGAGGACGGGGGCTGCTGAAGTGTGGGGCTGGAACCCAAAGCGTGGTGTTTGCAATGGCCAAGCTGCAATCACAAAGCCATTCCCTACACAACGCCTACTCAGAGGAGTAACATTTGAAAGAGTAAAATAAAAGGGGTAAGAATGGGATGGGACAGGGGAACCCAATGCAACAAAGCAATGAGTTTTGCAGTGCTTATGAAATACAAAGGTGCAGCTGCACAGATGCACCCATGAACCGATGGCCTACAGGGCAGCCAGCACAATAGCTAGAAACCACGCCATCACCAAGCCCCAATCTATTCTTGCAAGGCTTTTTTTTGCAGCTGGAGCAGTGGTTTGGTGTCACCACCGGAGGGCAGAAAAGGCCTTTGCTGAATGTGAGCCTTTCCCATTAGGGCTGCTGTGCTTCTCAAAGTAATGCAAGTTCTCCTTTCCGTGTATTCCTACCCTTCGTTGAAATTAAGGGGTTGCGCTGTCGTGCACTGGAAGCAGGTTGAAGGTTTTTGTGCTCCAGAAATGCTCTGTAGGGCTGAGAAGGGAAATTAGCAGCACCGTTGGAGTGGGGAAAGACTCTTCTGTTTCTGTAGACAAAAGCTGTTTGCTAGGAAATTTAGAAACAGATTGCAGTGGTTAATTAGGAAATAGCCTTTAATGCAGTCAGAACAGAGTATCATCCTATAGCATATATGCAGTATCATTTGGTGGAAATCTGTTATTGCTCAACTTGGGAAAAACAGTGAGTGAAACTAATTAATGCCCTCCGGATATTTTGTCAGACATTTTTCATCTTATTTCTGCGTTGCATTTCCATATTTATATGCATACTTATTTACATTGTACTTACATACACACATACGCACTGCAAAGAAATATCATCCCTCCACTTTTCTTTTTGCTTATACACAAGTGATGCGATTGAGACATCTTCTGTATCCCATATAAGTTCAACTCAATCTTCCTAAATAATTTAGCCCAGTATTTAGCTCTGTCAAGTCATCAATTACCATCCCCAGTGGAATGGTGTAGGGACCAGCATGGTGCCCTCTGCTTTTTGGATCTACAATTAATGGACATTGGGTTGTATTGTCCTGTAACATTGGACAGGCAACATTTTGGGTCGTCATCAAAGCTCAGTTTTCTCCCACTCAGCGTTTTTGTGGAGTTCATACAGTCATGTTGGTAAATATATACAACAGTCTAAAATCCTCCCTCTTGATTTGCACTGAATCATGAGGACATGCAACGTTCTATTCACCAGAAAGACCCTAAATTCTCCCTACAGACTATCATGTTTCTCCAGATTTTGGCATTTCTCAAAAAGGATTTCTTTCTTAAACCCACGGCACTGTAATGGCTCTTAAGAAGCTGTTACTGTCTAAAGTGTAAATCCCTCTTAGTTTGTGTATCATTGACCCAATGAAGTGTGATGGGGCTGCTGATGAGTTGGGGGGGTTTGTGTGGTGGCTGTGAGCAAGGTGTGCTTGGAAGTGTATAGAAAATGAAGGGAAAAAAAGAGGGGATGAAGTCAGGGACTCCCTTATAAGAGGTGCTCGTTTTTTAAGAACATAAGAGAGTAAACACACACACAGTGCATGCGGTGAATGGCTTAAAGGCTGCCTGCAGAATGTAGAAATCCAAAATTCAGAGTCAGCTCCGCAATAAAATATATACATTGCTTAGCTTTAGGAGAGTGATTTAATGGAAAGGGAATACTTTGAGGCAACTACCTAATATCTAAAGATGGGCAAGATCCTATGAGTGGAAAAGAAATATTTTTCTTCTCCTCTCGGGTATATAATCAGCATTTACATACAACCAAACGCCCTAAAATGAGGCAGCTCAGGGTGAAAATCCTGGCAGCTGCTTTCACCAAATGAACAATCCCATGGATGATATTGTCCCTCCCTTCCACCTGCAGGAAGGACACCCAGCTCTGTGCACGGCCTCACTGCTGCTGCTGGGGCTGGGTGCAAAGTGATGCAATAATTCAGCAAAAAGACAGCGTGCTAGTGAGGGGAAAAGCAAAGAGAAACACATCTTGCTTCAGATGCTGGGCGGCCTGAAGTCTTTGATTTTAGAGAATGATTTTTGTAATCTCTCGTTTTGTGTTTTCCTTCCCCGCTCTGCTCCCGTTCTCATAGGGCTGCAGCTGGAGAAGGAGAAAAGGGATTTTTAGCCAAAAAAAAAAAAAAAAAAAAAAGGCAAGGCGAATCCTAAGGAACAATATTTGAACAGATTAAATGGGGAAATGTTGCGCCTTATCGGATTTTCAGAAAGGAAAGATCGTTTACATGCGCCGTGCACTAATCTGAAATAAAGCAGCAGCTTTGTACCAGCAAGGAAAAGCCCGGCTGCAAAACATGGTCGTGGATGGGTCAAGTAGCAGAAATTCCAGCTGGCTGGAATGGGAATATCTCCTTTCTGCAGCCAGCATCCTGAATCCTTATTGCTAAAGAGCGAGGGGAGCCGCCGGTCCCGTTACGTAAGAAACAAACCCTATTTGGCATTCAATTGACTTTCTAACTCGGCAGACAGGACTTCACATCTTCAAATACTGAAAATAGATTGCATTCTTGGCCCTCGCTTTGAAAGGTTGGAGAGAATAAGCGCACACCCTGGTCGTGTTCTAGTGATCTCGCTAATCTCAGTTGCACTTTGTCAGAACGAGGTAACTGGTCGTTAAGTGAAATACCTTAGATCAAAGGGGGATTAATCGCCAACTGAATCCGTGCTGAATAAACCTGTCATTCAAGAAAATTATTTCCACTGAACTTAGCAGAGGATTGAAGGTATTTGCATAACAGGGACCCGCGTACTTCAGCCAGGTTAAAAGGTTCGGAATTCATCCAGTGTTTAGCTTTTTGGCTCCTTTGCCTTTCAGCGGCCCTGTACAATGGTTTTTAATCTGATAATGCAGCTAACTATCTAAATGATGTCAGAACAGGAAAGTATTGCAAAGTTTGGTTGAGGGATGGATCAATTTCACTTTCAGTAACTCCTAAATCTGATTTGTTGGAATTTAAGATGTAATCCTTAAAAAAAGTCCCTTAAACCGGAGGGCTGTTTATTAACATCCTTTTTTTATTTGACCTTTGTCTTAGAAACAACGCATCTTGCCTGCTGCCTTCCCCAGGGCTCTCCACATTCATTCAGCAGAGCTTTATCTGCAGGGCTATGAGCAATGCCCGCGTAGCTGTGTGCCCATCTCACCTATATATCTGCACAAACAAATGCACACAAACAGATTTTCAGGACTTTTTTTTTTTTTTTCCCAGCCTGTCTTTCTGAGGTCCCAGTAGAATGAAATGTGAGGGAGATGGGGATAATAATTAAATAACCAGACCCAACAGGCTTCCATCATTTTCCAACATCAGCCAAGTTCGATTCTTGTGCAGTTGTGTCAACACTTTTAAGCCAAATAAATTACTTATATTTTATCATGACTTTTTTTTTTTTTTTTTTTTTTTGTAGACAATCTATTCACATTGGAAAGGAGAGAAGGGGCTCTTCCATGGCTCTTCCATGGCTGTCAGGCAATGGCTTTATAATCTGTGCTATAAAAATTGGAGAAAGCAGTTAAAAATGTAGATTTCTCGTAGATGCTTTCTTGTTGCCTTCCATTTGCAAGCCCTTCCACCTCTCCTACCTTTTGGGTGTATGGAAGGATGTCAAGCTACATGGCGGACATCAGATTTCATAATCAGATTTTGGCAATAAATGGAATTTAGCCATTTCTGCATCTAGAATGTGCCTGACACCATTCATTCTTTCAGAGGGCGCAGTTCATATTCATTGCAAACTCAAAGCATCTTTCAAGTAAAAAAAAAAAAAATTGCAAAGAATGGTTATCAAAGAAAATGAATAAAATCCATATTGAGATAATTTTTTAGAAAATGATTGAAGTTTTAACCCAAGAAAGGACTCTTAGAGTTTCTTATAGCTTAGAATAAGAACATGTCAATCACGATTAAGCTTCTGGAATTGGAATCCCTTTGAAATGCAGCTGTTTCTTCTTTAATTGTGGCAGCGGACTCAAAAGAAAAGAAAGGTCCAGCCTTAAAGATGAGTAAGGAATACAAAATAGCTCAGGATTAGTTGTGGAGTTCAAAGGTCGCTAATTACACTAAGGAGTTCCCAGACACAGGGAAAACATTAAACAGGTCACCTACCAAACGGGAAACAGACTTTGACTTCAAAAAAAATATATATATAAAAAAAATCCTGAAGAGACAGGTTTCTACAGAAAATCAGAAGTACCGCAGTGTCACCAGCTGATCTCCATGGGGAGAAAATGGGCTGGGTTGGGTTCTCTGCTGCTATGTGTTGCCAAGGATGGCACTGAGCTTTAAATATATGTATATATGTGTACAGAGCTCAGCCAGGTTACTAGGAGGCTCTGTGAAGGGGAAGGGGGAAGGATTCTGCACTAAAATATGGGGTTTTCAGTTGTACTGTGGGATGTGAGTCCCTGAAAGAAAACTCCGTAGTGATTCAGCCATACCCATCAGTACTCAGCTTGAGTTGCTGAGGGTGATCCAAGGAGCAGGTGCAGCTTGGGCAGGAAACCCTGTGTGGGGCAGTGAGGGGAGGTTTGGGAAGCAGCTGCCCCTCCCTGGCAGGGCTCTGCACTCCTGCTGCAAGGATGCTCGTGTCTTCTGAAAGCCTTCTGGGGACACACTGCTGTGTGCTCTGTCTCGTGGAAGGAGATGAACCCTTGGTCCTGTGGGTGTGCGGACAGGGGAGAGAGATACGACCCTTTGCTGCCTGTGCGTTCACAGGGGAAAGAATTCATGTTTTTAGCAACGCAAAGCCTTCCTTTTTTATCATATCCTGCTCCCCTGCATGAATCATCATTCTATTCCTGTGCACGTTGGTGTACAAACTAGGATCTGCTGCCTCATTCAGGTCTGATGGATGCAAGGATTGCGTGCCATGGTGCTCTTAGGACAGACAAAACCACAGATGGGCTCTCCCCCTTATCGTAGAATCATTTGAGTTGGCAGGGACTTGTAGAGGCCATCTTGTCCAACTCCCCTGCAATGAGCAGGGACACCACAGCTACATCAGGTGCTCAGAGCCCCATCCAGCCTGACCTTGGGTGTCCCTATGGATGGGGCACAGCACCTCTCTGGGCAACCTGAGTGGCATTGTTGGCAATACCTGGCATTTTGTGTGTGCTGATTATTCAGTCCCAGGTCCAGAGCCCCATCTGTGGAACAAGGAAGCAAAGGACAGCAGAGGGTGATGTGTGAGGTGGTGACAGTAAAAACAGTTTGGGAAACTCCAGGCATGAGAAAGAGAGGACCAAACAGCAGTGGGAGGCTATGAACAGTAGTTCAAATAGAGGCATCCGAGAGGAATGGGGTTTTCTGAAGCAATAGGGTGAGAGAACAAGGGTAAAGGGAGGCAGTGATGAGGGAGACAGCAAATGAGGTGAAGGACAAACATGGGCTTACCCACAAGCTGTGTTATGACTTGAAACTCAGCAGGGCTTGTACAAATAGGACTAAGTGTGGCAAATTTCTAGGCAGGCGTGAACAAATAGAGGAAAGCTGCTGTTCAATGTTTAATGCTTTGTTGTTTCAATGTTTACTTGTTAACAAATGGCCAAAGTATTAACTACCACTGGGGAAAAAAAAAAATAGAAAAAAGAGAAAAACAGAACAATTAAAATGCAGAGGAGGGAATAGATAAAGCAGACGAAGAAAAAATAACTGCTTACAACTTATCTGAAGTAATGTGATTTACCCAAACGTACTTCTGAAACTGGCCAAGACCATGTTGGTATCACCAAATACCTTGTTACTTGGTGGGAGGAAAGGAAAACAGAAAAGCAACTAATTATCTTTAATTGAGCAGTGATATGCAGCAGCCAGCACACATTTGACACCATTGGACCACTGTTAGGTAGACTGTATGAACATGCCTTATGGGTCCCAGGATGGGGGGACAGTTGGTGTCTCACACGTAGGTGTTGGTGATGCTTTGACTTGCCATGACTGACACGATCATGAGCTGAAGAGATGTGGTTGTGATGACTGGTGTTAGGGTGTTCCTGTGGCCTGGGCAATTATTGCTTCTCAGTCCTCTGCACCCTCTGAGAACATCAATGCAAAATCTGTTTCTTTCCACACCTTCCACAAAGTGTTCAATAACACGGGTGGGATCCAAAACATGTTTGATGAAGGCACCCCATCACCGCTGCGTTTGGAAATGTCAACCAGGTTTCACTGTGCTTAATGCATTATACATGAACTTGCACTATACATGAATTTCTTACAGATCTGTTGTGCCAGTTCTGTTATCTTTGCCATATAAAGGTGAAGTTTCATCCAGAGAGACTGTTTGGTACTATCTAGAATCAAAGAACCATTAAGGTTGGAAGAGACCACTGAGATTATCCAGTTCAACAATCAACCCACCAGCACTATAGATTGATGTTAATTGGCATTCGTTACATTACTCCCAACTTTTTATGAGATCGAGCGAGTTCACTTTATTTAAGATCTATATTGGTGGGTTTTTTTTTTTCTTGCTTATACACATGGGTTGACAACCATTATTTAATTACACCTTTCTGTTAATTCTTTTCAAATATTTGCATGTTAGTTTTCTTCCAGTCCTCTGAAATGCAATATTATGTCTGGAGAACTCCTCGGCCAGGTCTTGAAGAACTCTTTGTGCAAATCTATCTGTACAGATCTCACACAGTCCACACATGAATGGACTCCTTGAAAGGAGCATTTGGACAGGAAGGGGAATGACTGTGTATATGGGTGGACAGTGATAGGACAAGGGGGAATGGTTTTAAACTGAGACAGGGGAGGTTTAGGTTGGATATTAGGAAGAAGTTTTTCAGCCAGACGATGGTGATGCACTGGAACAGGTTGCCCAAGGAGGCTGTGGATGCCCCATCCCTGCAGGCATTCAAGGCCAGGCTGGATGTGGCTCTGGGCAGCCTGGGCTGCTGGTTGGCGACCTGCACATAGCAGGGGGTTGGAACTGGATGAGCACTGTGCTCCTTTGCAACCCAGGCCATTCTATGATTGTATGATACCTGTGACAAAATTATAAGTACTTCAAGAGAGAGAGCTAAGAGAAGCATAGCATAGCAGTGGGAGCATACTAGAGCTGTAACCCAGAGGTTTATGGAACAAAACCTTAACCAAAACTGCTTCTACTGAGCTATGTAAAACTCAGGGCTAGAAGAGAAACATCACCCATACACTCTGTGTACAAACCTGCATTGCTTGATGTATGCAAAACAATGTAAACCAACAGCCCTCATTCCTGAGTACTGCAACTGTCCTACATTTGGGAGTTAGAAACACAGGTGAGAGGAAAACCAAATGGAACACAATTTATTAAGTGCAAAGGGATCCTCCTCTTCTAATGCACAGTGAATTGTGACAGCCCCATTGTTTCATAGCAAGTCCTGGGGAGTTTTCTTTGGATACCTGTGAGAAAGAAAAGCCATTCCTCCACAGTGCTGCAGTGCAGAACAGAAAGATCCAGGGACACTTTCTAGTACTCAGCAGAAGCTCATAAATGGGAGGGAGATCAGCTATTTACAGGGTCTGACAGGATAAAAGGAAAGGATTTTAAGTTAAAAGAGGGGAGATTTAGGGTAGAAGTTGGGAAGAAATTCTTCACTCAGAGGGTGGTGAGGCCCTGGCACTGCTGCCCAGAGCTGTGAGTGTCCATCCCTTGAGGTGCCCAAGGCCATGGATGAAGCCATGATGCTGGGTGCTCCCACTCACAGCAGGATTTTGGGCTGGATTGGCTTTAAGGACCCTTCCAACCCAAGCCAGTCTATGATTTTATGATCTTTCTCATGAGTAGTTCAAAAGCCAAAACCATATGCTGAAATTCTCCATTGAATCATGGAGAACATAACCTAAATCCTTTCAGAGATGTCTTTCCCCACTCATTGTAGCACTGAGGTGTGCAGATGGCTGTAAAGGGTGAGGCTGGGTTCTGGGCAAATTCATTAACTCGCTTTTTGCATGCAAATCAAATTGCATGTCATCTTGAAATAGGTCATAGCATAGCACTGCTGTAAGTTTGCATAACAGTTTCAACTGAATGTCAAGTTTCACAGGAATTAATCCACCCTTTAGAACATTTCACCAACCAATTAATTACTATCTCAGTCTAAGCATTTTTTATATTTCAAACTCTTCTCCTTACATAGTCATTAATCTTATTTATCTTGCAGCATACAGTTAAACAAGAGGTATGGCAGCAGCAACATGTCCTGCTATTAGATGGCATTCTTCTCTTCTTTTGTGCTGCTCTCCAGGTTCCCTGTTTTTCATCATCCTCTCAGAATTTGCTCATATCCTGATAACTCTCTTAAAGTCCATTTCCTGTGTTCCTGCAGATACCAATTTCCTTCCCAAAATTAGAAGACACCCTCTACAAACTGAGTCCTTCCCTTTTATGCCTACTTTTCTACTGAAATTGGCTCAGTGATGTTTTCCGGAACATCCAGCAAACTCATCTGTTTTGTGCTTACTTTGAACTAGTCTTACAATTTGGAAAAATGGATTTATATCCCCAGATTCTGACTACTGCTAATCTTAAGAACAGTGTCGTTTTTGCATGCCTGCATGAAAAGGAACTCACCACTTCTGCTGCCAGGGGTCATACAGATTCACACACCATCTCCATTTTTAGAAGCACTGCTTGTGTCATACTTCCTCACTTAAAACTCTCGTAAACTATTGACTTGTGTGTATTCTGTGCACAAAATAATGCCATGAAAATAACATTTTTTTCCTTTTAAATATCCTGCTTATCAGGGCACTAATGAGATTCTTGTGACTTCAGGAAAAGAATAAGGCAATTAAAACTTCTGTGTCCTAGTAGAGCTCTGGGGTTTACAAAACCAGTGAAGTAACTGGGAGCTCTCCTGGACATGCCCAATCATGGAATCATAGAATGGTTTGAACTGGAAGGTACCCTTAAAGACCATCTGGTTGAACTCCCCTGCAATGAACAGGGACACCCACAGCTCCATCAGGTGCTCAGGTTCAGCCTGACCTTGGCTGTCTCCAAGGACATGGCACTCACCACCTCTCTAGGCAACCTGTGCCAATGCTTCACCATATTATTGTAAAAAGCTTTTTCCTTATATCCAATCTCCCCTCTTTTAGTCTGAAACCAGTTCCCCTTGCCTTATCACAACAGCCTCTGCTAATCAGTCTGTCCCCATTTTTCTCACAGCCTCCCTTTAGATACCTAAAGACCACTATCAGGTCTCCCAGCAGCTTCTCTTCTCCAGGCTGCACAGCCCCAGCTCTTTCAGCCTGTCCTCATAGGAAGGTGTTCAATCTCTTGGGTCACTGATCACTGTCAGACCAGTCTGTATTGTCTGTGCACCTAGCTACTTATTTTGTACCTTTGTGATAGAAGGGAGTGTAAATTTTGTGTTAGGAAGGAGATTAAAAATGGCCAGAAAAAAACCTATTTCAAATTATCTTCCCTAAGCTGTTATCCAGAACTAAACAATTTAAAACCAACTTATGACTTATTTGTCATTTGTAAACAAACATACAAGTGCAGGAACAAATTTATTTTCACAGTATTGTGGCACTACTTTCTTTTGCTGTTTTGTTTAAATACAAAAATCAATCACATCAGTAATATAAGCTTTTGTACATGGTAGGTGCTGATGCTTCGGAATTCCAGATGTAATAATCAGATGAAATCAGTTCCCGGGCTAAAAAAATAAAACAGACAAGAAATATAAGCATTACAGGGTGCCTTACAATCAGCCATTCCTTCAATCAGGTTAAGAGACTACTAATCCATCCTTACAAGTTTACAGAAAAGGTATAATGGCCTATTTAAACTCTAAGACTCTTACTATTATTTGAAAACTATTTCTGATAATAATACATTTAAAGTCTCAGCTTCAATTACTTTTACTAATGTATCAGTCATGAGCTTAAAATTCAAACAGAGGTTAAGTCAAAAGCAGGTGGATAACTTGGATTTTGTTCAATGAATATAAATTACATACTTGACATAAAACATACAGTATGGAAATGATGCTTTTTTGTGTTACACTTTAGGATTGACTGTGACCTGTCACAAAATTAACAGTGTAGATCACAGCTTTCAAAAGGCATCTACAGACTTTTACCCTGACTGATGGAAGTCGCAAAAGACAGAGAGAAACAAATAGAAATGCTTCTATTAGACAGCAGTATTCTGATTTTATTGGTGCTCACAGTGTTCTCAGTGTATTTTTGCTGCAGAATTGCAATGTTAACTGAAGAATAGGCAGATTTTGTTTCTGCTCCACATCCACCAGCAGATGTTGGTATGATGATGCTAAGACAGCAACAGCCGCAGCCTGCGTGCATTCTGGAGCTGCATTCTGGCCTGCAGTCTGTATTTCTACACCACATATATCTCCAAATTAAAGCATCCTAAGCAAGAGGGCAGACTATGGAAAAGTGTTCTCTGTCCCCCAGTTAAAGTCCAATCATTAGGTAGAACACTGTAAAACATCATCAGGTAATTTAGCACACGTAAAAGGGTGATGACAATCCCTACTCCATATGACTTAATGTGCGTTAAGCATTGCAAGAGAAAAAATACAAAGCAGAAGGCAAACCAGGAAAAAGATTTGTACAACTTTAGTTACATAATTTTAGTAATTGACATCCAGTGTGTATCTTATATCACTGAGATCCAACGTGTAACTGTTTCAGCAAAATAAGTGACATTTTTAGCAACTCACATGCAGTAATTTTGGGTTTTCCTGGCGCAAAGATCTGAACAGAATGCTGGTCCACATAACACCCAGTAAGTGTGAAGTCTGGGATCCTAAAATACATCTACAGAATGAAAGGAAATACACAGTCAGATGCATAATGTCATGGTTGTTGTGCAAATACTGGCAACCTGCATTATGTGCTCTTGGTGTGCAAGCGTACCTCAAAATGACAGGATGTCAAGTCATGTAAGTTAAAAAAGACTCCATACTGAGAAAAAAAAAACAGGTTCATAATTAAGTCTTTTTAATATGTTTGCAGTTGGTTTAAGACAATAAAAATATTACCTTTCTTACTTACTACTAAGGCATCTTTTTACAGAGACTATAACTTACTTTTACATAAGCTGTGTTGCCAGTGCAAACATAATCAGTTGGGTGCTCTTCACCTATATCACCAAAAGTCACAGTTCCAGTGAGAGAAACTTCTGAAGATTTAGGGAACTTCTGTCCTAAAGCCAGAAACAACATCTGTTAATTATACAGCTGTGCTTCCTCTACAGAAAATCAGGTTGGGAAGAAATGATGAGTGCACAAGAATGTTGTACTTACCAATGACCCAAACCAGGAGGCTCTTCTCTCGTGACAAATCCAGTTGGCCATAACTAACTTTGTACTCTAAATGAGCAATTGGGCCCCTGCAGTATGAAAAAAGAGCAATAAGGCAGCTGGAATTAATATTATTCAGTTATTTGTTAATAATCATTTTGTTAAAGCAACAGATGCTAAAATACTTACGTGTGTATGGACAAATCATATATATTTAAGCACACTGTTAATTTATGGAAAGAAATTACAGAGCAGGAGGAAATCACTGTGTTTTCAACCTAGTAATCATCAGCGACTTGTTGGTATTTTACTGTCTTCAGTTCACCGACAGCATTTTCCTGACACTGTGATCAGCATCACAGTGTATCATTCCATCTTCAAATTTCCATTGCTGTTATGTGACAGCGCAGTCACGCAATGGTCTGAAAGGCTTAAATAAAAACTATCCTTTTAATTTTAAATGACTGCATTTTTGATAAGCTGATCTGTAGCCAGAATTAGCAGCCTTAAGGAGCAGGTAACTCTGGGCTAGAAACTATCTCAAGACTTAATCCACCTGGAGGATTGTGACAGTGTTTCACATGAAAAAATACCATAGGGAAACATGATACTTAGTGGAGGTATTGAGAATCAATCAGAAGTCACAAGAATTCCAAGGCTTCCCAACATTACCAAGGTTGATGTCCAGTGTTGGTCCTTTGATGGAGCACAATCTGTTACACTGACTCCCAGGAAGTTCATTTTGAGAAGATCACAGAGAAAAGGAGGAAATGTATTTAGGATTCCTTTACTCTTACCTGTTGAAAAAGGGTATACGAGCTTCACAGTACTCAAAAGAATTCTTTATGCTTTCATGAAGCTTCAAATTTACTGTTATTTTTAACTGTGATCCCTCTTCAATAAGTTGATAACATCCCAAAATTGGTGGAACCGGCACCTGGAGAAAACCATATTCATTCTCAAGACATGTCAGCAATATCATGGTAAGCTCAGCTATATGCTATTTTAATTACTGAAGTACTTTACAGACTAACAAGCTTATTAATTGCTGATTGGTTTTGAACAGTATCTGTCAAACCCCTTGGGCTGCAGACAATACAGATTTGTTACATAGGCTCTTGACATCTCAGCCTGGATTTACTTTGTCTTACTTGGGCACGGAGTGGTTCACTTCAAGTATGAACAGTAATGCCAAGCAGTCAAAGCTACTGTCATGTTATGAAAGTGACTCAGATGACTCAAATCCTGAAGTGCCTTCCAAGCAATTTACTATATGAGGAGATTTCTATCTCCTTGTATCCAACTGAAAGTCACTTACAGAATTATTAAGGTGGGAAAAGACCACTGAGATCAAGTCCAATTGCTGACCCATCACCACCATACCCACTAAACCATGTCCCTGGATGCATTCAACAACACAGGTATTTTTATTCCTGTTTGAGGACTGGAAAACAACTAGGGTCGGCGATGGCGTTACCTGGGAAGTGTAGTAACACAAGTTGAATGACTCTGAAGGAGGAATGAAAGGAAATTTGTAAGGCCCACTGTACACAGAATCATCCAGTGGATTAACACTGCTGGACATGAGCATGGCAGGGTCAACGGATGTCACGCAATGGTGGACGAAGATATCTTGGAGCGGAGAGCCATTAGTTGGGAGATTCAAAGTGAGGGTTACGTTTGGTGCAGCTCCCTCTATATCACACTTGAAAAAAATGAAGACAGAAAGTTATTCTACAATATTTCCTTCAGGTCAGAATTAGATCTTCACAAGTCAAACACAAACATTAAACCATCACACTAAAATTGTTCAGCTGGCTTCAAACATTCGTACTGACAAATACTTTCAGAACAAAGTCCCTTTCTCCTTTCTGTACAGCTGAAGCCTTATCTGGCTGTCTCTTAATTGACAAGTGTATCTTAGCAAGAAATAAGCCCATAAGCAAGCCAAGGACTTACTGCTATAGCTAAATTATTACATAAACACACTTGGTGACAGTCCAATTAATTCAGTTACGTTTACAACATTTGCTTAATGGATTCAAGCATGCTATTAATGGCCACCGTGGTCCCATGCCAGCTTTCTCACGGCAACCATGTACAGCACATTCATGGTCTTGTCCCTTTGCGTGCCAGCTCAGCAGTACACAACTCTACCAGGGCTTTCTCTTTACATAACGCCATCCACTCTGCAAGATGACCTAGAAACTTGTTCCTCTGGGAACAGGAAGCTGTTCACCCATATAGTCCCTACCAGCACGGTTGGTGTGAAATAACTCAGTTTCCAGAAATGCAGTATTTAAGTTGGCTCCCTTTGAAGATGACTATCCCCCCTCTTACTAATTACATAAGCACGATCCACTTTAGAATCACAAAATGGCTTGAGTTAGAAGGGACCTCAAGGATAACCAAGTTCCAACCCCCCCCCTGCTGCAGGGCTACTCTCAAGGAGTACTTCTCCCAGTCTGAACACGTGGGACTACCCTGACTCACCTCACTAGGTTCACATCAGCCCACCTTTTGAGTTTATCAAGGTCCCTCTGGATGGCATCCCTTCCTTCTGCCCTATCAATTGCCCTGCTCAGCTTGGTGTCATCAACAAACTTGCTGAGTGCACTCAATGCCACTGTCAGTGTCATTGATAAAGATACTGAAGAGCACTGATCCCATGATGGACCCCTGGGGGACACCACTCGTGAGTAGCCTCTACCTGAATACAGGGCCATTGACCACAGCCCTCTGTCTGCAACAATCCAACCAATTCCTTATCCACCAAACAGTCCACCCTTCAAACCCATATCTCTCCAAATTAGAGATAAGGATGTGGTGGGGAACCATGTCACAGGCCTTGCAGAAGTCCAGGTAGATGACATCAGCTGCCTTCTTTGTGTCTACCAATGCCATCACTCCATAACAGAAGGCCACCAGATGGGTCAGGCATGACCTTTCCTTGCTGAAGCCTGGTCTCGGATCACCTTCTCATCCCTCATGTTCCTTAACACATTCTCCAGGAGAACTTGTTCCATGATTACTCTAGGCACAGAGATGCCTGTTGTTTCCTGGGTCTTCCTTCCTCCCTTTCTTATAAATGGGAGTGATGTGACCATTTTTCCAATCAGTTTCTCTACCCTTACAATAACAGCTAGAAAATACAAATACTAATGTATTCTGTAATTGTTAGTGACCTACTTAGTCAAAATTCCCCCAAATTTTAGCATCAAACAATGAAAACCATTGCTACATATAAAAACATTCAAAATCATTACGCAATCAGTTTCTTTACATGGATTCTGCAGCAACAGTTTTTACATCAGTCAAACAAACAGCATTTATGGATTCAAAATTTCGTTGTCACAGAATCACAGAATGGCTTGGGTTGGAAGGGACCTCAAGGATGATGAACATCCAACCCCCCACCACAGGCAGGGCCACCAACCTCCACATTTCACAGCAGCCCAGGCTGCCCAGGGCCCCATCCAACCTGGCCTTGAACACCTCCAGGGATGGACGGGGCATCCACAGCCTCTCTGGGCAGCTGTTCCAGCACCTCACCATTCTCACAGCAAAGAACTTCCCCCTGACATCCAACCTCAATCTTCCCTCCTTCAACTTAAAACCATTTCCCCTTGTCCTGCTATTATCTACCCTTTCAAAGAGTTGAATAGAATGCAGGAGGATAGAAAATTACATTTTCATGTGGTAGGAAGATTAATTAAAAATGCTCAAGTAAAGACACTCAAGTAGAAGACTCAGAATAGCTTCTAATCATTTATTAGATAGGTAGAAATGAAGTAAGTGTTAGCACTACCATTTCTAAGCCTTTATATGCAAAGACTGTATGAAATGACTTTTCTCTATTTCATTTAGAATTAAATTAAAAAAAAAAAAAAAGGTAAAATACATGCAATGTAGCTACTGCTGGTAATCGAAGGCCCAGAAATAGTTACTGATAAATGTTGAAGCATGCAGGAATAAACAGTAAAGATCAAAATAAAACACACTACTAGCACGTGAGTCTAACATGCAATAGCTTGCTAATCTTTCAAATTTTACAATATTAGGAAATCACTGAGTGAAAGGAAACACGTCTTTGCTTTCCCAGTGTGCTCACACGAAAAACACGTTGGTTAAACTGGCACAACAAATGCTCTCACCTTGCAATTCACAGCTCCATACACCTGCCACATGTCCACAACATCTCTCTTGTCATACTGCATACATTTGACTTTTTCAGTGATGCAGACGTTGACCTGAGGTTTGCCTTTATACGTGTTGGATCTCCAGGCTGGTTGCTTCACGTCCGTGGGAACAACTTGAATGTCATCAAACGAGCTGCTCAAGCTGCTGATGTTTGTGTTTAAGGGGGTGCCAAGCGGACAGGCCTGTATGATCAAAGTGCGGAGCTGGCCTGCTTTCGCACTCAACTCCGCTTCATTTTTCCGACTGGGTGAAATGTAGTCCAAGATGCCAAACAGAAGAGCGAGTCCTTGCGAGAGCCCAGGGATGGTGAGGAGGGGTGGCCGAGGCTCCAAGGCTTCCTCAACCAGCGGCAGGCAAGCGTAGATCAGCCCGCTCTTCTGGAAAGCCACCACGGGCCAGAGGTCCCCTCCTTCGACACGAACCGAGCGCACTGATGAGTGATCGATTCGAGTGCACGTATCTCGGTGCTCCACAAAGCTCTGGTCATCTGTGAGCCTGAGTTCAAAAAGCATGGCCTTGAGGAAGTCGCTGTCAGATGGCACAGCCACGTGCGTTGATCCATTGAAGGCCTCCGCGCGTGCCTCAACGGTGGGGTAACGCCTGCGACACAGAAACGAGAGCGTCTCAATGCTACTCCTCTTTTCTCACTCAAAATACAGCATTCCTAAAAGCAGAACCACATTGTTTCTTTCCTTGATGATTTCCTTGAATGCAAAAGCGCTACAAAAGTTGCGCTGGGTTTCAGGTACAGACATTCAACTGTTACAGATGCTCAATTAGATATTCAACTACTGGAAGAAGATGCCCAGAGGTGCTGGTGCCCCATCCCTGCAGACACCCAAGGTCAGGCTGGATGGGCTCTGAGCACCTGATGGAGCTGTGTGTGTCCCTGTTCACTGCAGGGGAGTGAGGCCAGAGGGCCTTTAAGGGTCTCTTCCAACTCAAACAATTCCATGATTCTACAGACGGAACTCCTGTAGGCTCTTAGAAGTACCTTTGTGCCAGTGAATGCCAGCACTGCCCTGATACAAAGAGCAAGAGGATCACATGCTAAATCATGATCAATAAAACTATCTCACATGTAATTAGGAATCATACTAACAAGCAGACTTTTACTGGAAACTTTGAGCAAATACATTCACTTTTTTTTTTTTTTTTTGTAAACAAACTGTATATCTGTCTACCATTTACACTCCTATCTGTCTGACTTTTTGCATAATGGTATAGAATATTTCGTAACACTAATGAAGCCAAGCATGACTCACCGATGCAACAAAACTTCCAACAGCAAAATACTTCTAAGAGATGAAATCGCTCTAAACACAAGTTTTCACACACTTAAGAAAATGAATGCCATACATGACGAAATTCTACTTTTTCAGCTTTTTTTGCCTACATATGGTATGCTATTGCTGTAGTTCTGCTACTCCACTAAATACACTGAAATTACCTATATACAGGGTTTCCACTTCTGAGCTTGCACAACTCATCTGCAGCAGTTGTTCAGCTAACAAGCAAGATGAATTAAAAATCTTCACAATACTGTAAATCCAAGAAGACCTCAGTGTACCTAAGCCCAAATGTTCCAACAACAGTTGCACTGTTTTTGTGGGAGAGCAAAGTGGATTCTGCAGTGCAGGTACAATATACGTTATTTGAGTGCTGTTATGACTGTTCCTTCATTTCATTTTTTGATTTTGGAGTATTTGAGATGTAACCTTAACATCACAGAGACATGGTTCTGTATATTCTAAAACTGCAGTGCTGCATCAGTGTATACACTCCACTTCAAATGTTCTGCAGATAATGCTTGAGAAAAAGCACAGGATTTTCCTCTGAAGCAGTATCATTTTTTAAAGGAAAGAGGGGTGAACTTCTTCTCAAGCTAACCTAAACCAATCAAGAAGAATTGAAGAGTTGTCTTATTAAATGGCAATGAAAAATTGGTTTTCACCATTTTTTGTTTGAATTATCGACTCCCTCGAGCCTCTTAAATTAAGTCTGATGACAGGCTGACTTTTCAATATTCTTTTTCACTTATTCTTATAGCAGTTACTCATGGCCCCTCTAAAGCCATATCATGAGCTGCACACCACAGAACAAGAAGGATCACTTTATGAATCACCTTGTAGCCAATCTGTACTCAGGCCACATGTTTGTGTTCAGGCCCTCACTTATAAACGAACACAGGAGAAAAAAATACCCAGATATATCAACACCTTCACTCATTCCCATTTAAATACAATTTTTTAAAAAATACATTGACAGCCTGTTTCTTAAATTGCCATTTACTTTGTAATCCCAGCCATGTGGTATCTATGGTATCTATGTGGTATCTATGACCTCCACACGTAACGTTCCTGACCACTTGTGTGGTTCTTATCCTATCACCCCCACGTCCCACTTGGAGCATCTACAAAAGCAGCAGCCCCTTGCTGGAAGCAAGCCATGCTTCCTCATCCTGGTTTCCATGACTGTGCTTTTTCATTTGATTCTTAATCATGCATGTAGAGCCCCATTTTTTTCCCATAAGGAAAAGGTATGCATAAGAAGAGAGAAGCCAGAGCTATGGGATTTGTAAACAGGATACAGATGACAGTGAAACACTCCCTCCAGTGTCACATCTGTTTTGAACAGCAAGGAAACAGAGTGTTTTTGCTGCTCAAAAATTGACAAGGACTTCCTGTGCAAGGACACTGATAAGAAGCTGCGTGTAACCTTAGTGAGCATCTCTTATTTTTGGCTGATGTTTCCAAAACAAAGGAAGAGGAGATATTTCAGCCTAGCTTTGTCCATCCCAACCAGCTGGCTGCATTTGCTAGAGCTGTCCCCACAGCACAACCACTTTCTTCTCCTCCTCCCACTGCATCTTCCCAGCTTTAGCTGAGTCATTAGACAATTAGTTAGCCCTTCTGATCTCAGTTTTTCAGTATTCCCTTCTAGGAAGCGATGAAAACTTAAAAAGATGAAAGTTTCCTGGACTGAATGAGCTTTAGTGATTCAAGAGAGCGACCACGCTTGTTGCCTGAATTAAGTTATGATCAGCTCAAAAAAGTGGAATGCTTTGATGTCCCAGATGTCTTCTCTGAGGTTAAAGATCAGGGCTCACGTATCTCCAGCTGAGTGCATAAGTCCCGAAACCAACAGCTTCCATGTGATCTGGCATTCTTTATATTGTCTGCACGCTTTGTTGAATTTAAGGTCAGTTAGGAGGATAAACTTGGGGTTTCCACGGCCCTATTATTTCCTCTGGGAACTTGAAAGATCTAAGTCTGGAAATCACTTGAAGTATCAAGTCGAGTTTGCCCTTTTCAAAGGAGCGCTCCTGGCTGACTGTGTGACAAGTTACTTCACAGATCCTTGTCAGCAGCCCCCGGCCTCCATGGTGATTACACTCACCAGCTTTGGGACACGGCTTTCTCTTTCTCTGAGTTTGTAGAGGGGAGGCCACATCTCTCAACTTGTAGGTAATACAAGGACTATAATACTAATCCTAAAACAATCAGAGGAACGCCCAGTATGGAGAGCTGGCTGCACCCAAAGATGGATGATACTCTGCTTACTCCTCTTTTTTGCATCCTTCTGGCTTCTCTCCTCAGCTATACAGAACTCAGATGAAGACTGTATGCTGTTCCACACATTTTTTCCTTCCCCAGCCTACAGTTATTTTTCCTCTTGTTCCTCCCACAAAAGAAATGGGTGCAACATTGCCCAGACCAACAACACCAGCTTGCCTAGCCCAAAGTCTTACTTAAAACTCTGCAACAGTTCTGACTACAAAAAGCGCTCCTTTGGGTCAACCTCACTTTGTATGCAAAGATTAAAACCAAACTGAAACATTTCTGTACTCTCAGTGCAATTGCACACGATGCTAATGAACAGAAGTGGGCACGTGTTCTGCCTGTGTGTCTGGCAGCATTTCCCAACTGCTGCCTTGTCCTCTGTCACATGATGACAGAAAGCGGTGAGGTAAAATGTTTGCAACAGAAGAGAAGCCAAGATAGAAAGAGGAAGAGGGAAAGAGAATTAAGTACAAAATGCAGAAATTGTAAAAAGAAAAAAAAAAAAAAAGAAGGAAGAAGTAAAAGGAAAAAAATAAGAAGGAAAGAAAGAGGGAGAAAGAGGGAAGAAGGGAGAAAGGAAGAAGGGAGAAAGGAAAGAAAATTAAGAAAAAAGGAAAAGAGGGAGGAAAAAGAGGAAGGAAAAAAGGAAGGAAAAAAGAGGAAGAAAAATAGGACGGGAAAAAAAAAAAAGGAAAAAAAAAGAAAAAAGAAAAAAAGAAAAAAAGATGAGAAAGAAAAAAAAAGTGAAAAAAGAAAAAAAAACGAAAAAAGAAAAAGGAAGAAAAGGAAAAGAAAAAAAGAAAAAAAGAAAAAAAGAAAAAAGAAAAAAGAAAAAAGAAAAAAGAAAAAGGAAAAAAGAAAAAGGAAAAAAGAAAAAGGAAAAAAGAAAAAGGAAAAAAGAAAAAGGAAAAAAGAAAAAAAGAAAAAAAAAAGGAAATAAAGAAAAAAAAAGAAGAAAAAAAGAAGAAAAAAAAGGAAAAAATAAAAAATAGAAAAGGGAAAGGGTTTGGGGAACACGACCAGAATCCAACACTCGATACTGACGGCTCCAAGCCAGCACCGCCGGTCCCGGAGCATCCCAAGCGCCGTCGCTGCGATGCACGTTTACCAATTCCCCCGTCTCCCACCCCCCTGTCCGCCATGACCCCACCCGCCTCATCCCCCCGCTCTGCCTCCGCCGTTACCTGGAGAAGAGCACGGCCCGCGGCTCGTGCCGCAGCACCCAGAGCGCCCGCAGCGCCATAACGCGGCGCCGGGGGCGGCCGGGTCGGGCCGGGCCGCCGCGACCGGGGAGGAGCCGGGAGCTGCGCGCGGCGCCGCCGGCCGGCGCACGGCCATTTCCGGCGGGCGGAGGCGGCGCCGCGGCGGCTGCTGCTGCCGCCGTGCCGGGACACAATGGGCGGCAGCGGCGGGGCGGCGGAAGGCCGCTGAGGAGCCCCGCGGTCATGGCCACCGCGGCCGAGCTGTTCGAGGTGGGTGCTCGGGTTCCGTGCGGGGGGCGTCCGGGCCTCGGGGTGGGAAACCCGGAACCGGGAGGATGAGGGGGAGGGTGTGGGAACGAGGGGGGAGGAGGAAGTTCGGGTGATGGCGTGCGGGGCGGCAGCGCTCCTCGTCCTCCCCTGCGCCGCTGTCAGCTGGGCCGTGGGCTGACAGCGCTCCGCTCCGCGAGGGAACTTCGCCCGGCGGCGTCGCGTCGCCCGAGTGCCTCTGAAGCGGTGAGCGCGCCCTTGGTCTGCGGCGGCGTTGCGGCCCGAGAAGGCAGATATCTCGTCCGAGGCCGCGCACGGGCAGGGCGCTCAGCAGGAGCCGGCCGTCCTTCTGGCCTGGGTGCGCTGTGACCTGCGTGCCCGTTCCCACGGCTGGGGCGTGGGGACGAGGTGTCGCCGCCGGTTTGAGGCGCTCAGGTGCCCATCTGGTGTGTTAACACTGGGATATGCTTCCCCCAGCTTTCAGGATAGGCCTTCCTGTTTCATCACGGGGTCTGGTGTCTTGTCTAAAGGCATTGTGCTCGCTTGGATTTATGAATCGATGCCAACACGTGGATGTCGTGACTCATGTCTTTTTGCTTGCCTGGTTTTAAGAAACAGGGAGAATAACACAACGTGACCTACGTAGGTGGGTGCCAGGCTTAGTGCCATCTCCACACCTCCACTATAGACTCTCCTTGAGAGGTTTCATTTCTCAGCGTGGCGATTACGTGGATGCTGAGTATGGGAGAACTTCTGTGCGTAAAGAAAGCTGTGGTGTTCAAGGCCAGGTTGGTGTTCAAGGCCAGGTTGGATGGGGCCCTCGGCAGCCTGGGCTGCTATGAAATGTGGAGGTTGGTGGCCCTGCGTGTGGCAGGGGGTTGGAGCTTCATGATCCTTGAGGTCCCTTCCAACGCTGGCTGTTCTGTGATTCTGTAAGAAGGTGAAAACATGTGCTCATTATGGGAGTAACCCTCAGCTGTATCCTGAGATCAGTGTTAGATTTCAGGGTTTGTGTGAAAGCGTGTTAGAAAGTAATTTTCAGTATAAATATGTGAAGTTGTGTAGGAAGATTTGCTGAAAGTTGATGCTATATGCACTCATTCTACCCCATGTAACTCAAAATATAATGATTATTTCTAGATTTTAATGTGGCTTGGTCCAGTTTAGTGTTCCTACAGGCCAGGTTATCACCCACTTCAGGCTTATCTCTTATTAAATCAGGAGTATTGGCAGAATGGATAGGATCGCGTTAATTCATCTTGAGCTGAAGCTGAGTTCAAAGCTATGAAGAAATTGACTGTTGGGGCTCATCTGATAACAGGCAATGGACTTGCAAATGACATTTGTAGAAGCTGATTTTCAGCAGTTTCTTTAAGACTGGAAAGGAAAATTAAAATAGGAATTAGGCTATCGGATAGCTATAGGTGACCGTATTATCAAGATAGCATTAAAAGCAGTCTACATTTCCTTAGGAGACCCAGCTTGCAGAAAAGCTCTGTAAAGTTGGTTTAAATAATAAAAAAGAATCATTATGCGTGTGGAGGCAATTATATTGTGTGAACATTTGAATGAATTACAGAATCATAGAATGGTTTGGGTTGGAAGGGACCTCAAGGATCATGAAGCTCTGACCCCCTGCTGCATGCAGGGCTGCCAACCTCCACCTTTAATACCAGCCCAGGCTGCCCAGGGCCCCATCCAACCTGGCCTTGAACACCTCCAGGGATGGGTGGGGCATCCACAGCCTCTCTGGGCAGCTGTTCCAGCACCTCAACACTCTCTGTGTGTATCTGTGTACATATGTGTATATACAGGCACACAGAACACATCAGTAAGTAGTGCATCCTTTATACAGGGCTACTCCATAGGCTTGGATTGGTGTCCTTGTGACTAGAGCGATACTCCAGCTGGGTTATGGGATCTTCAGGGGAAAGGCTGTGGTTTTTTATAGGAAGAAGTGCTGAGAAGAGCCATAAGACAGCTACGAAGCTGGGGGGCTTCCCTGAAGGGGTTGCTGCTGTGTTGAATGGCTCATTTCACCTATAATTAAACTACCAAAAATGTTCCCAGTAACTTGGATGTAAAGGTGTTGTAAAGAGAGAGTTTATACTTAGTATGAAAGCATCGTGTTATAACCTCTGATGAAAAGGGTCCACGTACATGTAACTACATTGCATATTCCAACTTGAGATATGATTTTATGTCAGAATTGGGATGAAGAGATGAGTTATGTGTTGGGAAATACATTTTCAATGCTGTTGCTTTTGAAGCTCAACCAAGTTGCCTGAGCAGAACACAGTTGCTGTAGTCAGTCTTGGGAAGAGGAGTCACCCAGTGAGCTGTTGAAACTTCTGCATAAGCCAGCAGGATTCAGCACATAGCAAAGTATATTCAGAAGGCTTTTATATGGCTTTTGGATGTGGCTCTGGGCAGCCTGGTCTGGTGGCTGGTGACCCTGCACATTGCAGGGGGGTTGAAACTAGATGAGCATTGTGGTCCTTTTCAACTCAGGCCATTCTAGGATTCTGTATTTTCGTTGAATAGCTGGACTTGACTGGGTAGGGCATGATGTGTCTGGGGAGAAAGGCAGCTTCATTGCTATGTGCAAGGACTAGCAGTGTTTGCTTTCCAGCCCTTGCTTTTGCACTCCTGGTTCTGTGTTGGGTCATGCTTCAGTTTTACATCCATTGCATGTAATGGAAAAAGCTCCCTCTGAAGTCCTGGGGGCTGTGAAGATGCTTCATTAACCAATCTAAGATGTGGCAGTGTTAGCACCAGTGCAGTGCTGCTAGATGACCAACGGATCTAAAGGAATAAGTAATGCTTGGTAGTGTTGATTTATTTGTTTGCTGTTTGTTAATTAAGGGATAGGTATCATTGCATTTTGTTTTGGATACTTTAATATTTAGCTGTGGAAGAAATGGCTGAGCGGATGTGTTTGATCAGCTAGAATATGAGCTCTTAGTTTTATCATCCAGAAAATGTTAGGAGCAAAAATAATTCTTCACCACTGTGCAGAATGTTTGTGGAAGATCCAGCAAATAGTATGGGGCAAACTTGTGCAACTTTGTGCTTTTAACACCATGCACATGTTTTTCCTTTTTGGGAGAGTAAAATCTGTTGCCTGTTCTCATGCTGCTTTTGTTTTTTCTCCCCTTTATCTGCTTTGTTTCTGCAGCTGCAGTTGGACGTCGCATAGTGAACAGCAGCATTCTGGCAGTGATCTGCCACAGGGCAGTGCTTTGGTTACTTTTGTTCGTGGTTTAGCTGCAGAATGTGTCAGACACTTTGCTATGACAATCCATAAGCTCACTGAGAAATAGAGGCAGGTAATGTAGGGGCAACTCTGCATGGCCTGTGAGAGGCTATCTGGTAGTTAGTGGGCCAGGTGTTCAAACCCACCATGTTGAGAACGACATGTTTTCTTAAGTATTATCAGTATAAGCTCATTGTCAATGCTGTGGTTGCTCTTCTTTGTAGTGAAGCTTTCAAAATGATGTGCCGCATCTTAAGTGGCTGCTTACACATTTTAAAGAGTTTTTATTTCGTGTCTAGGAGCCTTTTGTGGCAGATGAATACATTGAACGGCTGGCATGGAGGACACCTGGAGGAGGTTCCAGAGGTGGGGAAGCTTTCGATCCAAAAAGGTAAAATAAAATTGTGTAATGGCCTCAGTGGTTGCATCTCTAATTGTACTGCTTTATTACACAACAGAAAGCCTGTATGTAGTGCTGGTACATATCTAGTGAGATTTTCGTGTGGGAGAACAGACAGAGTTTGTGACCACGAGCCGATTATTCAGAACTGACAAGAGTGGGGAAAGTCGCTTTCTAATTTAGGCTGTTTGAATAAAGGAGAATTGATGCTGTTGTTCTTTGTTAGACATGAATGTTCCAAAGTACTGAAGTTTCTGGATTAAAGCATAATATTAGGCTTCTCTGTTAAGATCATTAAGTCAACTTAATGAGTTTCTTACTAGTTTAGCTCCTTAAAATGGCTTGTTTTAGGACCCAGCTCTTACAGTGCTGTTGCAAATAAAAGTCACAAACTGGTAGGCTGGGAAGAGGGGCAGGAACGTGGCAATGTTGACATTGCTTGTTTTGATCTGAGTGTGTGTGCTGTGGTTTGAACCAAATGAACAGCCCAGTTCTTCTGGATGGAGGTGGGCTTGAGCCACTTTTCTTTGCACTTACCTGCATGCTGTGATCTTGAGCCAACTATAGGCAAATGGGATCAGGATAAAACCTAGCTCACTAAAATATCTGGAAACTAAGCCAGTGGAGAAGTCAGCTTTTTCTAGCTGAGTTATCATTTTGGAGTGACTGAAAGACCCTGAAAGCAGAGCAAAGGGAAAATTCGGTGTCTGTGAGCTAGAGGTAAGGAAAAAAGGAGCAAGGGCAAGGTACAGAAGAAATGGGGAAGGGGAAACAGTGGAAAACCTTCTCTTGTTTGTGGCAAGGAGGATGAAGTTTTTCAAGAGAGACAAGCCAAAGTTTAGAAAACAGTTCTCTGTTACTGGCCCAGCACCAGGTAGTGCATTGATATCTCTGATGCATAAATTCATACAGCACCATTTTACATCTAAGCTTCAGTATTTTGCACCTCTGGACCTCCATGGAAGCAATCAAGGCCAGGCTGGATGGGGCTGTGAGCAACCTGCTCTAGAGAGAGGTGTCCCTACCTATAGCAGAGGATTGGAACTGGATGGTCTTAAAGGTCCCTTCCAACCCAAACCATTCTATGATCTTCATTTTTGAAAAGTGACCATTTCGAATAGTGCTACACATTAGTTTTTTTTTACCAGTATTGGTATTTTTTCTAGAGATGGAATTAAATGTTCTTATTTCTCAAACGACTGTTACCTGTGAGATGAGCTTGATCTTATTCCTGTTATAATTATTGTAGTGCTTTTGAGCTCAGAAAGTTTAGTTTCCTCAGTGTTGATTTAGAATTATGGTGGGGAATCAATCCACAGTGTACAGTAGCTTAGTGACTTCTTACCCACATGATCTTATTTCTGTTTGAGGTTGTTTGTAGCTATCTAAGATAAAAATCCTGAGAAGTTTAGGATTACTAACTTCATAGGTGAGCTATTACTCAAAATGGATGTGAAAAGCTTCATTAACATGGATGAAAGGCGTTGGTTTTTTAGCAGTCTGGCTCTTTGGAGGAGGACAGGTGCTGAACTGTTAACATTGAATCAGAGGTCAGCATCCTATATAGAGCTTTACATGCAAGATAAGCAGAAATAAGCCTGGAAATACACACCATTGCTTCCTTTAGCTGTTTCTCCACAGTTGTGCCTGGTACTCCACAGTAGTTAGTGATTCTTGCCCACATCAACTCCAGTTAATCTCTCTTATCTATTCCTGTGGGTTTGCTTGTGTTAACTTCTGTGATGCACTCTCACATAAATCAGGATGAGTGGAGGTCTCCCACAACAGTAAATAATTTTCTAGTGAGATCTTCTAGTGTAGGAGGGAGGGGAGGCAAAAGAAACAGAAACATTTTGGCCGTATGGTTTTGGGTTTGCTTTTTTCCTGTTTTTAGAAACTGGTGCTTTCTTTTGCTTGTTTTGTAGAAAGGATGTTGAATTCTTTAGTTCTGTTTTGAGAAACATGCCAAGCAACTACCTCTTCTATTTTAGCATTCTTTCCTCTCTTGCCTTGCTGAATGTTATTGCTGAGCGCTGAATTGGCATAATACCTGTTTCAAAAACAAACCTATCCCATACTGCACAGAACTGGCTTGATAAAATGAACAGAAACAGCACTTCTTGATGATGCTTTTGTTTGAAACTATGCTTTCTGTGACTTCAAATCATCCAGGTTTTGTTTTTAAGATACTTATATCTATCCCTCATAGTTTTCTCTGGTATCTAATGCAAGGTGCTTGCTTTTTGGGGTTCTGGCAAGCAGGGAATGGACGAAGGGAGTTGTAAGCATTTGTCACAGTCATGGTTTCTGTAATAAGTTGTCACTTCTTCTAGGCACTCTTGTAAAGATACCACTTGAAAGACTAATTAGTTTTTCAGAATTAGAATTACTAATTAGTTTCTTAGAGTAATACAGTGAGCAAAAAGGCACCAAACAGCAGGGTAAAAACCACTCATTTCAGCAGCAGAAATGAAAATGGAAAACTCAGTTCCCTCCATGCAAGTATGAAGATCATATTCGTATCAATTATGAAATGCTCAGAGAAAGCCCTATGTGTTGGCTGAGAGAATAATAGCAGTTGTTATTGGGAAGGAGTCATGTGAGGGGATGACAATGCATTCCAATTCTCCCTTCTGTTTGCTGAGAGTTCCTAGGTTGTGTGTGAAGAGCCACGGCAGGACCAGCGTGCCCCTTCTGTGCTTCAGCAGTAATGCATGTTGAAAGGACATCAGCTTCACAAATAGCTTCTGAATAGGGTATATTTGAAAATGCATGTTCCTCAGCACTCTAGAAGTAGCTCCTTGGAAAAGATTTGTGTGTCTTTTTGTCTTCTGCTTTGACCTTAAATCTGGACAACAATATTTTTCAATTGTTGATTTATTTCTAGTTATTAGCATGAATTTTATGTCTGTGGAGGACCTGGGAATAGTTAATTCCCTGCACAGCAGTGACTCGTGCTTAGAAAAATATGAGCTGAAAAAACAACTGAAGTGGGACAGAATGGACAAAAACAAGAATGAGAGGGGAGCGCATGGAGAGTGGAATGAGAGAGAAAATTTAAGAATGCATTCAAAGATGCTGTGATTGGAGAGAATAAAATGTGTCTGAAAGTACAGTCACAGTGATGGGAAATGGCTGGGGAAAGAAAACTTAGTGGTATATGCTAGAGGAAGAAATGTTAGGAGAAGCAGTGTGGTTATACTCAAAACAACTTTACCAGACTATATGATTGTATTCATTGCCTATTAATAGGACAGTGGCTTGCAAGTTTATTATAAAATCTGCAGTACAGTAGAAACTATTTTAGAATCATAGAATGGCCTGGGTTGAAAAGGACCACAATGCTCATCTAGTTTCAACTCCCCTGCTATGTGTAGGGTGCCAACCACCAGACCAGGCTGCCCAGAGCCACATCCAGACTATTATATTATTGCAGCCTTTACACTGAAGGGATGTGGTTGCCTGAGCTTCCTTTGTCTTGATGAGATTTGTTTAAGGAAGATGGGGATATAGGGATTTTTGCACTAGTGAAAGAATCAGCCTCTTGAGCAATTGGTGTTTAACTGTTTCCCCTGCTCTCATGTAATATTTAGTTGATCACATAACTTTTATTTAGGCATAGTTCTACACAACTGGCATGGTGTAGTTTAAAATAGCATCTGTAATTTAGGCATGGTCACATCAGCATTGAAGGTGAGCTCTTGTTTGAGTTGTTTGCTCTTTACAAATCTACACTATCTTTCAAACTAAAATCTGCCTTAATATCTTTTATTTTAAATCAGATTATTGGAAGAATTTGTGAATCACATCCAAGAATTACAGGTAATGGATGAGAGGATTCAAAGAAAGGTGGAGAAACTAGAACAGCAGTGCCAGAAAGAAGCCAAGGAATTTGCCAAGAAGGTACAAGAGCTGCAGAAGAGCAACCAGGTAAAATCTAAAGCGTGTGGTCAGTACTAAGCTTTGCAGATTTAGAAGCATCGTGTGCTCCCATCAGTGTTTCTTGGTACAGCATGCTTCTGTTTGAGGTAAAAATAGAAAACGTGATGGAAAGCAATTTCCCCTGTCACAGGCTGCTTTATCTGCATGTTCCAGTAATGAGTGTTAGCTATTCTTCACACTAGTTTAGTGGAAGATGCTAGACTTTGAGCAGTGGCGTGAGCTTAATTAGTGGTTCCAAATAGTTGTGCAGCTCTGATGTGGAAAAGCTGATGCCTGGATTCTGACTGATGTAAATGGAGTGCTTCCAAAAGTACAGGAGATGGAAATCTGAGCATTGTGTCCGTGTGTACGTTCTCCCAGGTTGCCTTCCAACATTTCCAAGAACTAGATGAGCACATCAGCTATGTAGCAACTAAGGTCTGTCACCTTGGCGACCAACTGGAGGGGGTAAACACGCCGCGGCAACGGGCTGTGGAGGCTCAGAAGCTGATGAAATACTTTAATGAGTTTCTGGATGGAGAGCTGAAGTCTGATGTTTTTACAAACTCTGAAAAGGTAAGAGCTGTCAGCGGGATGAAAGCAGTTCAAAGCAATAAGCAGTACTGCCCTAATTACAAGCTGCTACCATGACTTACCATGGTCAGACTTCAAACCAGTGAGTGACTGACTTGTTAAAGTTTCATTGTTCTGAAATGTAAATTAACAACACTAGGCTGCAGATTGCTGATAAAGCATTTGTATTCAGTGATGCTGAATGTGGCAGTGTTGGCATTTTTCACTTTATGAAATTATCAGAGATTTGAGAAATGCTGGCGGGGGCGACTTTAGGGTACATACAATATCTGCCCTTTTTCTTTGAACCTTTTGCCTCAGATCCACCCTGTAACGCAGAACGCTTCTGAATGCAGCTTCTTTGTGAGACTTCACTCTGTTGGGTCAGTCCACTGGCCTTGGATACCTTTTTGTCACAGCATGCTTTTGGGCTTTGTGTAGTCCTGTGGCTATGTCTCCACCCTCTGAATTTAGAGGATCTAGGCAGGAAAACTTCAAAGAAACGTTAAAGCATTTTGTTTTTCTTATGCTTCAGAAGTGTGTTTGTGAAGCAAATAGAATCTGAGTGGTCTGGCTAATGGAAAAAGATTGTAGGAATAGTGTCCAGATGTAAGCAAGAGGAGGCACATATCTTTCACAGTGCATAGTGAAGTGTTATCGGTAAAGGTGGTTGATTTTTATTTTTATTTTTTAAAATTTTTGTGGGCTTTTGTTGTTTTTGGTGTTGCTTTTGTCTGTCTTCCTCCAAGCGCATCCTGAATGACCATCGTGCCTTGGATAAGTTATGTGCACAGTGGTATGACCAGTCGAAAATTGCACTATTGTAACAACAGAGAACTTGCTTTGCATGTTCAGCAAAAATATTTTTTCTTGAAATGCATCTCATAAATGACCTCACTGCTGAGATGGAGGCATCTCTTAGGGAGTTGCAGAATAAGTAATTTCATATCCTTGCATTTCCCAACAAGTCACCTGTATAGTGGCATCTGCATCGTGCTCTGTGGATATGTGATCACTGCCTGTTGATAGTTTGTCCTGCTCTGAGAGGGAGTGCAAAAAAACCATTTTCTGACATCCAAGGAAAACAGGAAGGTTCCAGCATAACAACAGTTCTTCTGCATATGATCTTTTTCATGTTTTTTTCTTTTTTTCCTAATAAAACATTCATTTTAAAATTATTTAAGAGAACACAGCCAATAACAAGGCATAAGGTAAAGCAAGTTCTTCTGTCTGCAGAAAAATCTCATAAGGAATTTAACTTGATTTTTGTAATATTTTCTGTTAGAGGCTCTAAAAAATCTGTGGTAGATAAATATGATAAGCCTGGAAATTGCTAAACAAATTAATCTTGATATGCCCTGAAGACACAGAGCAAATCTGGAAGAGGAGGAATGCAGGAAGGGCCAGGAGTCTGATGTCAGTCTGCAATTGAGGTGTGTAGGGGTACACATTTAAATAGCAAGTAGAAATAGTGTTTATAAGGGAGCCTTCCTAGGTGTGAGATATGATATCTTAATACATCTTTGAACTAAAAGTATTTCTGAAGTATGAGATAGTAATAAGCATTCTGAAAGGTTAAACGTTAATATTTTGTCAGCATCCTCTGATTTTTGAGCTGATGTGGGTTTCCATTGTGATTTCTTGTTCTGTGCCATCCCTTATGAAAGTGTGGGCTTCTCTCTAAGCCATTAAGGGCAAGGGATACTGAGAAAGGGAGGCAAGGAGTTGTGGTGCAATTATTTCTGCAGGAATTGGTGTTTTTCTCGGCAGTGTCAGTTCTTATAATCTCTTGGTTTCTTACCATTTTTATTTTCTTCTCCTTACATTGAAGATGTTTCCCACGTTACTTTGTCCTTGATGTACTGAGCAATTTCCAGCTTATCTCTGAGATGGCTTTTCTTTGCTGTCTTGTCATAAGCTGTGTGCTGTGTGTCTTCATCCTCCAAGCCATTTGCCTTGCCCTGCCAGCTAACTAGCCTCTCTTCTGCACTGAAGTGTCTTAAAGTGAGCAAATCAATTAAAAAATGATGCAGCAGCTCACTTTTATTTATCATGCAACAGCATCGTTGTGTTCAGCATTCACTATTATTCTTACATCCTCTTCTGCATTAGTTCTGTACTCAGTATTGTTCCATTACGGCTTTCTGCTTCTTCATGCCAATTCTGTTAAAATTTTCTTTTGCTGCTTTGTCCACTTTTTCAGATGCATTATAGCCTTTAAGTTGTGTCTTACAGAATCAATATTTATTTTGACTTAATGGTTTACAGAAGCCCAATTCAATTAAAAATGAAATGTGTCTGGATTTAAGCAGAAACCATGGAGAATTGATTCGTCTTGGCTTCTGTTGTGCTTAAGAAAAGGCTGTGAATTCAATAAAAATCTAAGAAGTTAGTTAGCAGCCATTGTGTGAAAAGGAGACAGAAGATGTTGCATTTGTTTGCTGATGTTTTTTGTTTTTTTCTTTATTTACCTTTCTTCTGGGCTTTTTTTGGGGTGATGCTGGTGAATAAGTGCTGATATATCGACTATCCTCATGACATCAGTACTGAACAGAATTGTTAGTTAGCTTGAAGCAACCTTAATACCTAATAGAAATAACTGCTGTTTCATTGGATTTATTTGAGGAGCGTGGCTGCTTTTGATTTAAGAGGCTATTGTAAGCTGACAGTTCCAAACATAAGCTGCTCTTAATAAGCAGAATGACTACGCTTTATTAGAGCCTCTATTTCTGCTGCACAGCCATCCTCGTGCAGTGACTGTGCTCTGTTTTCCTACCTGTGCATTGTGTTCTGTTCTTGAGAAGTTTTAATCCCGAGCTGCTCATAAGTGGTGGCAGAATGGGATCTCAGTGCTTCTGTTCCTCTTGCTTTAGTTCTGTGTACATGACTAACAGGAAAAGCAAGACAAATTGCATGCTCTTCTTTATACTTTCTTATGTCTACTTGTATGAAGACTTTGCCTGGATGTAGTAGTCAGTTTTCCTTGCTCCCTTCAAGTTGCCTTCCAGTAGCTAAGACCAAATAGTAAAAGTCTTTACAGCTGTCTCACAGCCATGCTTTGGACCAGTCCATGCTATCTACCAGATAAACGACTTTTATCCTAGTTCATCACAAAGAATCATGTTGCAGTTCATCCATCTGTGTATTATAGTTGTCTATTTTATTTCAATATGAAAGGATGCAAACTTGAAACACGATAGCTTTAGCCACGTTACTCAGGGATGATCAGATCAGGAACTCTGGTCTGCAAGCCTTGTTGGCCTGCTATGGTGATGAGCTTAAGGAGCTGTAGAGGTGTGCCCTTCATGAACATATAGCAGAAGAACTCTTATGTTTTTACCAATGTAATTTGTATATTAAATAATATCTTAAGCGTCTTAAAATGCGTACAGTGGGAAAGTGATCTCCTACGTGGGTATATCAACTAAAGGAATAGGAACTGCAGTGTGAAAGCTGAACAGTGGAAATGAAAGAAAGGAGTAGCCCATGTTCATCCCTTCTTTAATAATTGGCTGTCATGTTTTTACTCATAACAGATTAAAGAGGCAGCTGATATTATTCAGAAACTGCATTTGATTGCTCAGGAACTGCCTTTTGACAGGTAAAATTCTACCTGAACATCTCTTTAAAAAACAAAACAGAAAAAAAAATCCACCATAACAACTTCATATGGCTGTAATTTTATAGTGCTTTTTTTTTTGGAGGGGGATTGGGTGCACAGCAGCGAGGGAATGGGATGGGAAGGGGCTGTATTTCACTCAATGATTCCTGTATCTTATGATACAGAGAGAAATAAGCACACCATGTATTCTTGAATTTGTGTTCACATACTCATGTTGTAGGATCATCTTTACATACACATCCTAAACTGCTTAACGGACTTTTAATGGGATAATTTTGGTGTGCTGACTTAATGATAGATTTGGATTAGATGCTTGTAGGTTCTTATGGATATGAAGTATGTAACTTTTCTGTCGTCTTTGTGCTACATATATTCCTTTTTAAATAGATCATGAGTAACAGGCGCTCTGGGATGTCTGATTTCTCTTGTGACGTGGATTTGAAATTAATCATGGTATTTTTTGATGTTAACAGGTTTTCTGAAGTAAAATCAAAGATAGCAAGTAAGTTATCTATCCAGTTCAATCCATATTCCCGTATGTGCATCGTAAAAGCTGATTAAAGAAATATGCAGTACTGTCAGTATTACCATTTTTGCCAGTGCTTCTATTACATAGCTTCATGGATTATTTTTTAATTTTTTTTTTTAACCTTCTTTCCTCTGTTCCCTTCCAGGTAAGTACCATGACTTAGAGTGCCAGCTAATTCAGGAGTTTACCAGTGCACAGCGGAGAGGTGAAATATCCAGAATGAGAGAAGTAGCAGCTGTCCTGCTTCATTTTAAGGTAAAAATCAATTAAAAAAAAAAAACAAAAACCCAAAAGCAACAAAAATCCATCAGCTTATCTTTTAAGTAAAAATATTTGCACAGGCAAACAACCATAATTTGTATACCTTTTAAAAATACTGAGATGTTCCATCTGAAATGAGGAATAAAGGGGGCAAATGCCATCCCGGGGGCATTTGAGGCCGGGCTGGATGTGGCTCTGGGCAGCCTGGTCTGCAGTTTGGTGACCCTGCACATAGCAGGAGGTTGGAACTGGATGATCATTGTGGTCATTTTCAACCCAAGCCATTCTATTCCATGATTCTTTGGTGGGGAATCAGAGGCAGAGTTAACAGAGACCATTCTGAGGGAATTTTTCTTGAATGTGTATGAGTTGTCATTCGTGCTTGAGCATTAAAACCTGTGATGTGTATCCATGGAGAGTTGTGATAAGTGAAGTTCTGCTAGGTTTGTGACAAGAATGGATTTGAAAAAGCCTGTGCTTCAGATGAATGTATTTCTTCTGTTAACTTCTTTGCATGAGTTTTATTTCCTTAATTTTGTTCTATATTAAAAATGTGGAGAGCCTGGCTTTAAGACTTTTTTTTTTTCTCCTTCCACAGGGCTATTCCCATTGTGTTGATGTGTACATAAAACAGTGTCAAGAGGTAATGCATTTCATGTTTTACACGCATCTCTTTGGATGTTGATTTCCTTAGTTCTATAAGTAGTTGTAAATATGTTGTGAAATTGTTTCCACAACCCTAGGGTGCATTCCTGAGGAATGATGTGTTTGAAGATGCAGCCATTCTCTGCCAGCGAGTGAATAAGCAAGTTGGAGAAGTCTTCAGCAATCCAGAGACTGTGCTAGCCAAACTCATCCAAAACATCTTTGAAGTTAAACTTCAGGTATTGCAAATATTAATATGTTAAAGTGATTGAGGAGGCTTTTCTTCCATATGTGCTAGAAGTAACAATTGCTCAGAATTTACAATGTTCATAGTCTTGTATAAAGATGTAGGATCACACTTGATTGCCATATAATGTTTCATACAGATAATCAGACCCATGTCAAATAAAACTACCTGCACTGTGAATACAACCAGAAAGAAAAGATTCAAATTCAGTATGTACAATTAAAAAGGAATCAGTACATTCATTAGCTTGTTCACGAGGTGTCATACACGTTTGATTTCTTCTGTATGCCTTTCTACTCAGAATATGTCAGGAAAATAAGCTTCACATTTAATGAATATATTTAATCTGTTCATAGTTGGAATTGGGTTTCATGTGTGAGGTTAGTATTGAGTAATAATAATTAAAAAAACTCTTATGCTTGTAATATTTATATGAACATAGAAACCTTAGTTGAAAACATTGTCACTCATCCTGAAAGCATAGTCCCTTAAGTATGTGAAGTCAACAACAAGCCTGTTCATTGCAAAGTGTAATTTCCCAGTCAGTGTTGTTCTTCTTATTATTGATAATATAGAGTAGGGACTGAGTCTGTATTTCATCCCTGAATTTGACCACCAGTTTTGACTTAGTATTTTATAGTAAATAATATTTTTTGCCAAACAGTCAATTACAGGAAGACTCTAAGCTTGTATCTGCATTATTATGTATGTAAGCAAATACATAAGTACCTCTTTTTCTTACTGTCAACTGCAGACATGTCCTTAGGCCTCTAGTGGTTTTGATTCTTTAAGAGTGGGGATCTTGTGTTTGGTCTAGCATGTTTTCAAAGCAGTCTGTCTTTTCTGTTTGCTTTACCTGCTGCTACTTTGTATTATTAAATCATTTTCTTCAAAACAAGGTATTTATCTGTAGAAAAGTCTGTTATATCAGAGACTTAACCCAGAGACTACGTGAATTGCTTACGGTGTGTGCTTTGAAGAAAACTATATATAACCTAACAAGTGAGGATGACCTGAGGTTTGATATCTGTTCTTCTAACAGATATACCTAAATTTTACAGAGTTATGTAAAGGACCAGCTGGAAGAACACAGGAAATCGGATGCAGAACAGTATCTTAAGAATCTTTATGATCTGTATACAAGGTATATATATCTAGATGATAAAATAATTGTTGTAGATATCCTCTTGGAATGAAATGATTAATCATCATCAAGATGTAGGAAGACAGGACAAAAAAGTAAACTTCTCATAAAAATGGGAAAAATGTAATTTCTGTTAACCTTTCCAATGATTAGATTTCTTTAGAAACTTTAACTAGCTATTATTATTTTGAATGGGAGATATTCAGCATTGTGATCTTTGTGTGTGATTTTTTTTTTTTTAGACTGGGCAAAAGCCAGTCCTCCCCTTGATGGCAATTGTGCTGTATGTAATCAAACATGAATTATGCAAAGTTCTTTACTTAAGTATAAAGCTGCTGCTAGAAGTTCTAATCATGATCTGGATTCTGTTGTACTATGTACTTTACAAGCATGTAATGCTGTAATTCATACAAATGCAACCTTTTCCTCCTCTCCCCTTCTTTGTTTCTTTTGCATAAAGAACTACTAATCTTTCAAGCAAATTGATGGAATTTAACTTGGGTACTGATAAGCAGACTTTCTTGTCTAAGCTTATCAAATCCATTTTCATTTCCTACTTGGAGAATTACATTGAGGTGGAAATTGGTTATTTGAAAAGTAGGAGCGCTATGATTCTGCAACGTTATTATGATTCCAAAAACCACCAGAAGAGGTCTATTGGCACTGGAGGGTAAGTTTCTTCTATGAAATTTTCTACTTCTGAAGTGGAAGGGAGGTGGTAAAGGGAGAAACGTATTTTTCATGCTAGATGTACATTGATCAACTGCAAAAGAGCAGACTTCTAAAGCAACCTACAGCTTTTTATAATTTGCTGTCATTTTCTGTTAGCTTTCTCTAAAATATTACTGCTCTTGATACGTGTGAAGGGTGATGCATGGTATTTGTATACTTGTGGAAAATGAAAAATACCAGTTAAACTTATGTTTCAACTTAGGATCCAGATCCACAAAAGGACTGAAGCAAAATTAAGGTACCGAACGCATGTGTATGTGTGTATCTAAAAGCATACATTTTTTTTCACCTGCCCAGGTCTTGTGGTCCCCTCCCAAGACCTAGGAAGGGGAAAAGACCATAGCAATGTCAGTGAAAAAGCTCTTAGTGAGCCCAGAAGAAGCAATGGACTTAGAGAAAGGTAAAACAAGACTTCATTATCCTCAGGGTAGAGAAACTATAAAGTAGTAGGGAGACATGGGAAAGGAAGAAAGAAAAGTTGTGTGAGGAAAAGGTGATGAGACTGTTGCACCTGGGTTCAGGCATGAAGAATGATTCGAAGAGAACAACAATAGCGAATTCATGAAATGAAGAAAAACAAAGATAAGAATTTAATTTTCTTGGGGAAAATTAAATTGATTGCAACGACTGGGTTGCTTTATGCATGGAAATGTGTTGGAGCATGCTTGACTAAGTCGTGATTGGACAGATAGGGATGAGGACGAAAGGATTTGTGGGTGTGGATGAGAGAGGAAGACCTCAGTGTTTTGAAAGTAAGAAGTGACAACGTATTGAGGCTAAACTTTGTCCACAGAGCACTCACCCCAGAGGGGGAACAGCTGTTCCCATGGTATGAACGTGCCATGGTAGGACACGGCTGACTGTGGGATCAGAGGTGGTTGTTTTGCATTTACTAGCAATTTTTTTAAGCTTGTAAGACTGTCTTAACGCTTGCATATCCTAAACTGTGTCTTGGGTTCTGTTTTTGTAAGTTAACAACTGAAGTGCTGTAAAGTATTGTTGAATGTGAGCTTCATGATTTCCACCCAGCGAAATCTTTCGGTGTCTCTGTTCTAGTATTCAAGACCTCAAGGAGAGGATAAGGCAACGTACAAACTTGCCATTGGGGCCGAGCATTGACACCCATGGGGAAACTTTTCTTTCACAAGAAGTGGTGGTGAACCTTTTGCAAGAAACCAAACAAGCTTTTGAGAGATGTCACAGAGTAAGTTCACTTCCTGCTGTCTCCGTTAGTGAGAAAATTTTGTGTATAAAATCAAATCTTGAGGTTCCATTTGATAGATAGAAAGGAAGAACTTCAGTGCATTAAAAAATTCTTCTGTTTCTCATTGAGTCAGGGTCATATTAGGGATTTGGGGTTTTCTGTGTAAATGTGGATTAGTTTTATCTGTCTATTTTTGGAAGAAGCAGGTAGGGTTAAACCTACTTAGCTACATAGGTGGTTTCTTTTTTGGTGTTTTTTTTTTTTCTTTTTAAACAAACCAGACCCAAGAACTGAGAAGAATTTACTGCTTTCCCAACCCGTTTTATGACTACAGAGTTGTTCTTTTGGATCAGGTGCCATTTCTTCAATCATCATAGAGTGTCATCAATAAAGAACTGAGTGAAATCATCTTTAGTAGTTTACCTTGATAACTCTGTACTGTTCTTTAAAAACCAGTGCTACCCAGAAAGGTTTTCTTTCTAACTAAATCACCTGTTTTATTGCCTGTAATTTACTGTTTGGTACTCAAGTATAAGTGAAAACCTATGAAACTTGATTGGAGACTTCAGTGAATTTCTAGGCAATATTTATTAGCTAAACACAGTTATTAACAATAATAGTAGTTTCGTGCCTCTAATATTCTAAATTAGCATAATGTAGAAGAGGTTTTAACATCTTAGTTATTCAGAAGCTTTAATGTTCTGAGTGGGGGTAAGCATGTAATAAAATATACAGCGCAGTATAACCTATACATGTAGGGATGATCACATTCTTAGTGGTGGAATCAGTGAATGCAGGTAGATCATGTTTTCCTTTTTCTCAGTATGGTCGTTGCTAGGAAATCATTAAAATCATAGTACAAACTTCTTATTACGCTTTTGTTTTTTCCCCCCCTGTTAGGAGCAGGTTTTCTTTTTTTTTTTTTTTTTTGTTCTAAAACCAATTGCATTGGTTTGGGTGATTTGATTGGAAAAACTGGTTGAGTGCAAAATGGATCTTGTGAGATAAGGAGACTTTTAGAATTACAGGCACATTAAAGACCTCCATGTCATCATGCTGCTAAGACTGTGCTTGTGATCAGAGCAATTCACTTTGCAAAGGAGAAGTTAAGTAGTGGCCCATTCATGCCATGTCCCTGGAGGTGTTGAAGGCCAGGTTGGATGGGTCCCTGGGCAGCCTGGTCTGGTATTAAATGTGGAGGTTGGTGGCCCTGCCTGTGGCAGAGGGGTTGGAGCTTCATGATTCTTGAGGTCCCTTCCAACCCAAGCCATTCTATGACTGGCTAGCCAACTGAAATACTTCATTGTATGACAGATGCATGCTGGTACAGTGGGAGTCCCAACCATGACTGATTTAGGAGAAAAAGGTTGACAGTTCCTGCCTAACCGTATATTGAAACATCCCTGTGCTTGGAAATGTCTCTAACAGGGTGGGGTTTTTGTTTATTTTTTAGGTATCTTGTGAAAATCTCTTGGAGTGTTGTTGTGTAAATTAACCTGAATTGCGATAGTAATCTTACTCCAAGCTTCCAAAAGTCTCACTTAATTCCTTTAAAACCAAAGCTCCATTTTTTTTACATACCAAAGCCCTGTCATGTTTTTCTTCAAAAAAAAAAAAGGATTTGCAGACAAGTTGCTGCCCCAAATCCTGTGTTGCTTACAGTTCATGAAGGTAGAGATGCTGTGTGTACATGTAGGCATTACTTCACTTAATAAAAATTTTCATGCTCTGTTGACTCCAGCTGAACTGTGATAAATATCACAGAGGTTCAGACCATATTGTTTTTTCTGAGGTAGTGAGACAGTGATAGAACAGCTGCACTGCCTCTAGCTGTGGTCAGTGGCAAAAACTCAGTGAAAAAAGGCAGGGTGTGTATAAGTCAACCTGTTCATTTCAATGCCAAGCAGTGAGTTGTTTAGGTGATTACAGAAATTACAGCTGGATGTTTGTGTTTTTACCACTGAATTAATGTCTTCCTTCATTTATTATCATTGCTATTTTTGTATTTTCTGTATATTTTTGCTTTTCAAAGCATCCTGCAGCACGTTGTCTTCATTTTACCTGTTAGTATCAAAGAGTTTGTTGATACTGAAGGCTGTTCCTGAATAGTTCTCTGTATGGATGCTTTTAATTTAAAATAAAATTCCAGTTTTTCTGAAATACTCGTTACACTTTAAGCTTATCCTCTACTCAATATTGGGTAAGCTTTCAAATATATGTAAAACTGACCTTTAGAATAAAAGTTCTTCTTTTTCTTTTAAGCTCTCTGATCCATCTGACTTACCGAAGAACGCTTTCAGAATTTTTTCTATGCTTGTAGAATTCTTATGCACTGAACACATTGATTATGCATTAGAAACAGGCCTTGCTGGTGAGTATAATATTTTTTGAACACTTCATCTCACTGGCCTTTTTGTGCAGATCATCTTTACAGATCTTTTGCTGTGCCTCATTGATTGGTCTTGTTCAAAATGTATCAGTTAAGTGAAACCCATGAGAAGTATTGTATACATGGCACCACAAATTTTTCCAACTCTAAGCATATTATTTTTAGCACTCGTGGAAAAATCTGCATATTTGAAATATCACTAATCTTAATTAAAGAACTGTGTATCGTTGTTATATTAATGAAACCATCTTTCCTTTAGGCATCCCCTCTTCTGATTCAAAGAACGCAAATCTTTATTTCTTGGATGTTGTCCACCAGGCCAATACTATTTTCCATTTGTTTGACAAGCAGTTCAATGATCATTTGATGCCATTAATCAGGTACTTTTGTTTAGTGTTTCCATTGTGAGTGGTAATTTTTGGTGAACAGAGCAAGTTTATATTCTTTATTTTCATCTGTTAAGAAGAGTTTATTCTTGGAGTGGTTCAGCTTGATGTTGCAGGAAGATGAAATACTGTCATGGGAGGAGGAGGAAGGGAAGTTACACTTAGATAAGCAGAAGGAGAGAGGGAACTTCTAGGGTATTGATAGAAGAAGAGGAGTTGCTTTGCAAAGATCTTGCTGCTGCATTTGCACTGGGCTAGTGTGGTTTTATGACTGCATCTTAGGGTGAGCTGGTGATAGCAGGGCTGCAGAGATTGGTGGAGTCTCTGCAGGGGAAGAAACTGGCCATGCCATGGAACAACATGTGAATTACATGGAATCTGCATGGAATCAATGAGCTGCTGGTTGGATATGCTCAAGGTAGAACACACTGATGTGTTATGAATCAGTGTGCACGTGCTGCCAGTCAGTGCTCCACAATTCTGCTCAAGGTCACGTGGCTATTGATTTGGTGATCTAAAGCCAACCTACTCCACCTAAATTCATCCTAATTCATCCTTTTTGATAGGACAGGAATTCTTCACACATTCCTGATTTAAGAAGCCGTCCCAGCAAACAGATTTGTTTTGGTGTTCTAACCCTTTCTCACATAACTCTTCATGCTGTTGCAGTTCGTCTCCTAAGTTATCTGAATGCCTTCAGAAGAAAAAGGATATCATAGAACAAATGGAAGTGAAGCTGGATATGGGCATTGATAGGCAAGTAGAGATTTAAACTTCATTAAGCACCAATTCTTTTAAAACTCCTTTGTGATTTATTATTTGGTTCTCTTTTCAGGATTAAATCTTTCTGAACACAAAGTTGTTGTTTTTTTTTTTTTACATTATTCTGTGCAAGAAACAGATTTTGTTTGTATAGAGGGTCATATTTATGTGGCAGTTTTCTGACCATACATAATCTGGAAAGATGTTAGTGTATCTGTTATGAGAGTGCAGTCTTTCAGCTTTACCTTATTGTCTCATGCTACTTTTTTTCCCCCCATTTAAAGGAATGATGATTGAAATAGGTTAAAGACTTACAGAATTTCCATAAGGAAAAAAATTGACAAAAATAGGTTAGATGACGTGTGTGAATCTGTGCTATGGATTACACCTAGTCATAGAAGTTCCCAGACCTGGAATGATTTTGGTTCTGACATCAACTTGCTTTGAGATTGTGACTTATTTAATCTTTTTTTCCATTTCTTCTAATAATATTGGAATAGCTGTAACATTTGTAAATGAAAATCATGCAGCGATGGAAATAAACCTTCCTGTGGGATATGAAAGCTACTTTGGAACTCATTGAAGTTTATGTAAGAGTCATTCCACACTGGAAAGGGTTGAGAACAGCACTATATAGGAAAAGTAGGCATTGCATTTATGTCCTACAGGGTGATTTCTGTGGAGACAAGGAAGAGATTGGATGTATTTCCAGAGAGCTCTACAAGTTGTTTCTTAAAGGCATTTTCTACAGGTGCAAAAAGAATGGTTGGAGGTGGAATATGGATATGTAACAACTGAGATTTTAGCTGTTCCTGCTGGAAGTTGATGATAAAGGCTTAAATGCAAAGCTTGAAATACTTGAACCACAGCGACCATAAGCTTAGCTCTAGACAGGCATGGGTCAGTTGTCAGCATTAGAATAGTTTTAGCTGTTCATGTCAAGTAAATAATTTCTTAAAAGTGGCAGTAAGACTTAGGAGAACAGTGTTGGAAAACAGTGTACTCAAAGGTTTGTGGATGGACTCTTCATAAGCATTGGCACTTTTACACATAAAGGAGAGCTGAGTTTTCAGATGAATGTTACATGTAAAATGTGTGTTCTTGCTTACGTGCTGCTTTGTGGTACCACTGCTGCTAAGAATTGATTGCCTTACCGAAAGGAATGATCTAGTTTGAAAAATAAAGCAATTTCTAATGCTGAAATTGCTAATGCAAGTAATTTCTAGAGTGAAAGCCATCAACACTTTGCAATCTGAATGAGTCCTACAGGAGCTTCTGGGATGGTATTCACAATAATTGTCTGCCTCTATAGAAGTGATTTACTAGTCAACCAAAAGTAGTTCCAATGGTTTTCTGTCAGTTTGTATTCTGTGTAAACAGTCTCTTGGGAGTATTTATTGAAAACAGAAATGGAGGAGAGTGTAACATTTTTTTCTTTTTAATTTGATTACATGTAGGTTGTTGAATGAGGTACACCTGAAATGCAAATTTGAGTTTCTATGCATAGAAAAGGAGTTTTAAAGGATCCATTTATTACATTTATGGACATAAACGTTCTTCCCCTGCCCTTCCTTTTTTTTTTTTTTTTCATTTTACAAGTGTTTTCTGTTGCTTGCTGCTGAATAATACACAATGTGATCTAATTCTACTAAACTAAGCATTTGGAACTCTTCCTTTGTCTGTCTCATTCCCTCAGCAATGAAGAATGTTGTCCAGTTCCTCTGAAGAGCTGGAAGTGGTTGCTTCCCACTTAATGTGTCCCCTTTAAAACCAACTGGCCAGCATGTTTGCTTGTTTTTTCCCCTACTTCTTTTTTTCTTAATGACTTTCTTAAAATCAAGCTTGTCTTCTTTAGAGAATTGCACTGTAACTTCAGTCCCTTGTTTCTTATGCTTGCCTTTGGTACATATTCTATAGATTAAATGGTAAGTGGTGAGGTTTTTTTCTTTCCTTGTCGTTTTCTGCTGCATACTTGTATACAGAACCACTTTACTATATGTAAATATAAAAATCAAGGAAATGAGAACGTTCCCTTAATTCTAAGTGTTCTTTGTAACTTTAAAGGACTTTGAATTGTATGATTGGACAGATGAAGCACATCTTGGCTGCAGAGCAGAAAAAGACAGATTTTAAACCAGAAGATGAAAACAACGTTTTGATTCAATATACTAATGTAAGTAAATTAAGTTCCAACTCATCAGTATAGCTTGAAATACACTTGAGTGATATCAAACACGAGGCAGAGTTTAACAAATCCATGTTTGACAACATGCATTTGATTGATTTACTTAGCTGTCGGACTAAGCAACTGCAAACTATTGAGGACTGCTTTTCCAAGCTGGAGGGGATGTTAGAATTTTGTGTGTAGTGTCAGACAAAAATCTGATGTTAGGTGCTGTACACGCTGTCACAATTCTTTCCCATCCCAAGAGGACCAGATTTAAACCCAAGTTTTTAACTGATAATTGGCTTGAAGCTATCAGTTTCAGAAAATTTGTTATCAGATACTCTCTAGTTGCTGGGTACCTTTTCCCCTTAGGAACAGAAGAAAGCAGTGTGGGTATGGCAAGACCATTTTTTTTACTGCAGAATGTTCTCTACCACTGAGTGTATCGTATCTTATGGCCTGGAGGATGGAATTTAAACTTTAGTACTGGGTTGCATAAGGCTGTTTTTAGGGAGCAATATAGAGAGAAGTGGAGAACAAACAATTGTTAATGGGAGGGATGTATCTGAATATGTGAAGCTGGGTGAAAATGGGAAGAGTGCAGCAGTAGGTTGTAGAGGTTGGTAGTGTGTGGGAAGAGTGAAGATGGCTGTTAAATTGGATTTACAGCTACTGCTGACAGGGTTTGAATCATCTTGATTGTCCCCCTTTGGTTAATTGTTGCTTAAATTAAAAGTGCAGACTGAACTGAACTGACAGAAAGTGTAATTTGGTGAAATGTTGTCTTGTATCCTTCCTTTTTATATATACTTATGTCTCTGTGGCAGATGAAAACCTGTTGGAATTATTAATTGGAAGGTAACAGATGATGTTGAGTTGTAGGAATTTTAAAGAACTTACTAATTAATGTTCAGCTTATGATGTAGAAGGCACTTCATGAGAACAGGTTTCTTGATATTTTTTTTATTTTTTTTTTTTCCTAAGGCTTGTGTTAAAGTCTGCAGCTATGTTAGAAAGCAGGTGGAAAAGATTAGGAAATCTATGGATGGTAAAAACGTGGACACGGTTTTGATGGAGCTTGGAGTTCGTTTCCATCGACTCATCTACGAACACCTGCAGCAATATTCCTACAGCTGCATGGGTGGCATGTTGGCTATTTGTGATGTGGCTGAGTATAGAAAGTGTGCCAAAGACTTCAAGGTAAATTATGTGTACGTTGGTGATGTGCAGCCTTATTGATTGGTTAGATAATATTTTATTTTACCATTTCTTCTGAGAAGTTCTTAAAAATAATATTTTTGTTTGAATATCAGCATTTCATGTGCTGATGTTTTATGTTCTGTTAACTGTACTAGTAGTGCTTTATCACATCCTAAAGAGCAGTCTACCATTTTGTTGCTTGCAGGCTATATATATATATTGAGGAAGTGTTTAGTGTTTATGATACAGTGTATTTTAGATATAATTTTGTATTGAAGTAAAAGCAAAGATTTGGTTTCTGGCCAAGACCTGTGGTTCTCTTGCTTCAAGTGCTTTGTTTCTTCCCAAAGACTATTGCCAAAATTTTGAGAAAGTCAAGACAAGGAGTTTTCTAAGTCTATTCTAATCATATTTAGCTAGAGATTAAGTTTACTGAAATTTGGTAGACTTTTTTTTATTTGATTTTACATGTGTTGGTATCAATGAGTCTTTCCTGGAATAGTCTTAAAACTTACAAACAAACAAACAAAACCATCCCTTCCTGAGTTTTCTCAGTGATGTCTTAGGGCTTTGTGTTGAGGAAAGAAATCTGTTCTAGCCTTCAGTTTGTGTCTTTGTAAGCAGTTCAATACACTTTCAAATTGCAATGTAGATTTGTATTTAACATGAGATATGCATACAGTGAGAAATAGCAAGCTATCTTAGTTACTTTGTAATTGGGTCTTTTTTGCTTTCATTCCATGTGCCCACATATAACTATACACAGAATGACTGAAATGTATTTTCTATAGGAAAGAAGTATTTTGAGAATCTTGATGGGTGTTGTAAGCAGTTTTTTACTCTTAATACCTCTCTCTTTCTTTTCTTTTCTTAACCACAGATTGCTCTGGTGTTGCAGCTCTTTGATACTTTGCATGCACTTTGCAATCTTCTGGTTGTAGCCCCGGATAACTTAAAGCAAGTTTGCTCAGGTGAACAACTTGCTAATCTGGACAAGAACATCCTTCACTCCTTTGTTCAGCTGCGTGTTGATTATAGGTCTGCACGTCTTGCTCGTCACTTCAGCTGAGAGCACAGGAGGAAATGTACCTATGGGCAGGCCTCAGAAAGCACAGGGAATGTTTTCTTACCAAACCACAGCTGGTTTCCAACTTTTGTGGAATAATGACTGTTCAGAATAAAACAGCCATATTTAGACATGACAATGTAGAATGCTAGCAAGTGAAAATCTGAATGTTATGTAAGCTAAAGTTCTCCCAGTGATGAATTTTAGCACAACTACTTGCTACTGATTTTTTTTTTTAATTGGATGTGTTGGTGTGGGAAAGCAAGTGGTACATGGGAAGTATCTTAGTCTTCAGTATTGAATCATCAGATACCATTTGTTAGAGTTGAACTACAGAGCATAGCGTAGGTAATGGATTACATAGAATAGACCAGTGTAACAACATTTTTCATCAATTTTAATGACTTAGACTTCAGCACAGCTAATCATAATCAAATTATCTTTGATTGGTGTTTCGAAGTCATTTCTTTCATTTAAAACGTTATCCTGCTCAATGTAATTTCTTGCTCTAATTAATTAGTTGGGAATTTCTTTGAGATATAGAAGTAAAAGGAACAGTATCCCACAAAGATGTAATTTATTCATTGTGTAGCATTCTAAACATAACTAATGTGGTGGAAAGATTTTATTTTTTTGGTTCTTTGGTTTTGGGTTTTTTTTCACCTAACAGTCAAGGGCCCACTGAAAAATGCTGGCATTGTATGACCTGACATTCTTGTTTCTCTGCTTGATATTGGAACACTGAATTTGATAGATGCTCCTGAAGTAAGTGCAGCTGCCTTGTCTAGGCTTTGTTACTATAAGGTGAAGGTGCCTGTGGTTGGATTAATACAACTTTTTCCTGTCTCTCATTTTATATATATAAATAAATTCAGATTCTAACAAGTGAAAGGATAAAAATGTAGCCCAAGTGTTCATTTATCTGAGAGGAATGGACTGCAAAATCCAAAAGGTGAAATGTACTGTGCTGATGATAATTGATCCTTGGTGCCTGAGCAATATGAAATGTTGAAGTGTGCAAAAGCTTCTCTTCCACTGCTCATAATTTTAATATTGGAGACAGACTACTTCTGCATCAGTTCTACTACAGCATTTATTCAAGGTGCTTCTCAGATGGACCACATTGTGTGCAAAGAGAGAATTGAAGCACTGGTGGTTTGAAACATCTAGGGTAGCTTTTCCTCAAGCAGAAGATTGTTGTAAATAGACCTTTGTTCAGAACAGACTCATGGAAAACAGGTTGCTGTGGACTGTCTTCAATCTGACTCGCATCGTCTCCAAACAGATCATCTGTAACACTTTTATTTCTACTGTGGGCTCAGCGTGCAGTATGAAAACCTTTCTCTCCCATCTTCAGAGCGGCAATTCTATAGATTTACTTTAAGGGTTGGTCAAATAAAATTATTTTCGTTAATGACTTCCCAGGTGTAGTCAATATTGACAGACTCGTGTGGAACTTTTCTTGGTTAGTTGAGGTTCTTCTGCTTCATTTTCCATTTAGCAAAGCACTCTATCAGTAAACAAGAAAGTGGATGCCAGACTTTCTCAAAGTGTTCTGGGAGCCTGGCTGCTTTGTTGAGCTGCAGAGCTCTTTTCCTTGGCCATGGCAAAGCCACAAAGAGTTTGGGATGCTGGAGGAGGCCCATGCTTGTACTGCTGCCATTTATTTTTTTTTTCCTAAAGCTCTGATGTGAATTCAGATGATACCTCTCTGTTACCTCTGTAACTGAAAGCCAACGATTTTAAGGCTGTGGTTTTATTAACCAATACAGAATCTTTCTACAAAAAAAAAAGTGTCAATTTGTAATAAAAAACTTCAGAACAGTGAACATCACGTTAAGATCACAGATCACAGAAGTGCTTCAGAATTTGTTGTATGGTTGTTTTGACTTATTTTAAAGTTGTATGAAATGTGTATTTACCATATTTCTTGCATTATTAGCTGTGTTTCCCATGAATGTGCTCAGTGCAATATTTCCATTATGCCTGTTAACAGGGGGCAGCAAAAAGTAGGTGAATACTAGAACATACATATGTAAACTCTTCCTCAATAAAAAGAATTTCCTCCAGATAATTTTCTTCCATTTCATTTCCACGTTCTCCTAATGTCTTTATGCTCAATTAGAAAAACAAACAAAAGCCATTCGATAAGAAAAGTAGGGGGGAAAAACTAATTTTGCTGATCAAATTAATCACTGATGTGGGCTCTCCTCTTCCCCTTTGCTCGTCTGTATGTTGTCAGTTTGCTCTGCAAAATACAGCTGGGATTGGGATAGAGTGGGAGACTGTAATTTTCACACTTTTTTTTTTTTTTTTAAGTTTAGAGCTATTATAGCATATAATTTGAGAAAATATTTCCAACGGCTTCTGAATACCATCGAGTACTATCCAAAATACAAATATGCATTATAATGTTCGTGTAATGAAGTAAAGTGTTGCCTTTCTAATGCTTGCTCCCAGAACATTGGCATTTAACAGGCTGGCAGCCAAATGGATGCCTGAGAGGAGAGCGTGTGTGTGTGTGTAATTATGTTGTCTACAATTGGTGAAAATGGCTTTGCAGTGAACTGTTGTGGGCTGGAAAATAAGCTGTGTTTTTAGAAGTCCTATAATTTGGTAACGTGATTTGTTATTGTCTCACGTATGTGCAAAGCACAGGAATTGGTGCTCTGTAAGAAGGCTTTTCAATGTGAATAAAAATAAAATTGGGAAATGGAAGCGCTTGGAAAAACAGAAGGTCCAGGTTTTTAGGTGAGGGTAAGAAACGGAGACGTGAATTAAAAGGATATGGGGAACAAGCAGTTTTGTAGCACATCACATGTTAAAATGTGATTAATAGAAACCTGGCATGCACATCGACCCAGGAGAATAAGCAGGATTGGAATTAGAATCTTTTTACAGCTGCATCCCCATCCTGAAATGAAGTGAGCCTCTAGAGGAGGGGCTGGCTGAAATACTTGGCCTTGGAGCTGCTCGCTCATCTCGAAACTGCTGGGTTCAATGGGAAGAGGCTTTCCATGCTTTATTGTAAACCTACTCTGAAGGAGAGGTGGTAATGCTGCAGTGTGAGCTGTGCCTGCTTCTGCTGCGAGGAGCAGAAATGCCTCAGCACTGCACAGTTAGGAGGAAGGAAGAGAGGATTGCTGGAGCTGAGCCTGGTTTTGTTCTTTCAAGACTGCAGTGATGTGGATAATGGTGAGTAACTGACTGGAGAACTGCATGGTACCAATGGGGAGAAGGTTAGTTTGCCTCAGGCACAATCAGTAAGAGAACTTGAGTTGGGTTTGTAGGAAATAAGGTAAAGACATGATAAAAACTCTGCCTCTTCTAAAGTGCTTTGAAAAGGTGGAGGGAGACCTGTTGCATCCCAGTATGGGTCCTGGAATATGTAGGCCTGTTCTTCAGAAACCCTCAGTTCCAAATTTATTCAATTGTAGATGTCATAACAAATCCCAAAAAGGAGTGGATTAAGTTTTTATTGTGTAACTATGCCGATTTGGATTAGTGCTTGAGTTCTACCAGTCATGGGCAGGGAAACCAGCCCAGGCCAAGGTGGTAATTGTGTCTCTATGAAACATAACAGTGATTACTTGTCTCATTTTAGATACAGGTAGCAGCTCTTTGTTCCATCTCAACAGCAGCAGGGAGGACAAGGCCATGCTTCATGCCAAGAGCTTCTCTTCTCAAGGACACCTGAAAGGTAAGAGCACCTTTCCTATCCTCTTGTTCAGCTCCGTGCTGGCATCAAGGCAATGTCTCTCACACTTCTGCCTTTTGTAAATGGGTAGATTCGTGTCTTGCTACCAACACTGCAGTATTTCCTCCGTGGACATCAAATGGACAGGCTGGCACGTTGTTTGTTTTCTCTTCCACAGTTGTTTTTACACCTGTTCAAGGGAGAGGAGGGAAAGACATTGCCTCCTGTCTGGCCATGTTCACTGCTTAGTGCTTGTCTGTTCTTTTTTTCTCCTCTTTCCTTATTTCTTTGGTGGCAGGAGATTTCTGTGTCTTCTGCTTATCTGTGAGTCGAGAAGCAGCTGTGTTTGCCTGTCTTCTTTTCACTTGTATGGGGCACTGCTTATCCTGAGTCAATACAGCCTTTAGTCTGTGTGGAAGCCCTGGTTTCTACTTGTATTCTATTAGCTTTACTTCTGTGTCCTATTTTCCTTTCCAGACCTCTCAGGACTGCACTGTGTCCCTTCCCTGCTGTTACAACACTAACAGAGAGCAAGCCATTAACATTGCATCATGGCTTCTAAGTGTCCTCTGCATACTGCCTAATGGTTCTTCAGCTACATGTTGCCTGGTAGGTGGAGGAGTTTGGTTCCCTTTCCCTTTATCTTGCTACCTTCCCCATATTCCTTCATCTCTGCAGGTTTGTTGTTTGATCTACTCTCCCCTATGACAAAATTCACAGAATCATAGGATGGTTTGGGTTGGGATGTTAAAAATCATCTATTTCCAACCCCTGTGGGCTGGTTGCTCCCCACCAGCTCAGGCTGTGCAAGACCCCATCCATGGCTTTGAGCACCTCCAGGGATGGGGCACCCACAGCTCTCTGGTTCACAGTACCAGGGCTTCACTGCCCTTTGAATAAAAAATTTCTTCTTAAAGTTATCCAAGTGGTAAGTTGTGGCAGTATACTTGCTGTGCTAAAGCTTGCCTGTGACATTGCTGAGAAAGTTACCCCTGCTGCAAGGGAAGGGTCAGCACATCTGCTCTGTGCCTGCCCTTGCCCTACCCTGTTGCAAAGCTTCAGCATGATGTGAGGCCTTTGTGTCACCACTGTGCTACAGAAGAGGTTTTTGTTTGTTCTTCATAGGCTGATCCAAGAGCTTTGAGCTATGGATTGTTGTCCTTGCAGAGTCAGAATTGTTCCCCTCTATAATATCGTTTTAGAGAATGGCCTGTGTAGTTCTCATGAGATGCCTAGCTGCAAGCACTGGATTCTTCAGTTGATTTTGTAGTACGTGATGTTCTTTGAAAGTTGGCATTTTACTGAAAACCAAAATGGTCTCATAAAGATGCCAGAGCGTGAAATAAACAAATGGTACTTGGGGATCCTGGTGCTTTCAGGCCAATAGGGGTAATGGCAGCAGTGGCTATTGCTGAAACCTGTTGTCCTGTGCTTTGTATTTCTCCAACCTGGATTTAGCAGGAATAGAAGGGAGAATGGACTAAAAGATGCTTCTCCCTTTGGTTCCTTCGTTTTGGGTGCGTAATGGGGTTCTATAAGTTAACAGAATCACAGAATTGCCAGGGTTGGAAGGGACCTCAAGGATCATGAATCTCCAACCCCCCTGCCACACGCAGGGCCACCAACCATCCCTCCTAATGCTAGACCAGGCTGCCCAGGGCCCCATCCAATCTGGCCTTGAACACCTCCAGGGATGGGGCATCCACAACCTCTCTGGGCAGCTGTTCCAGCACCTCACCACTCTCTCTGTAAAGAATTTCCCCCTGACGTCCAACCTAAATCTCCCTTCCCTCAGCTTAAAACCATTTCCCCTTGTCCTGCTGTCGGGCTGTTGGCAGTTGGGGCTGTTTCTTCTGCCCTCTTCTTTGTTGACTGTTTGTACCACCTTTTTCCATTGGAATTTATTCACCTCATTTGTTATCAGGGTTGCCTTTGTCAGTCTTGGCCCTATCCCAACTTCATTTCTAGCCGAGGCACCTGATACATATTTGCATCATGTCACAAACAAGCACTTGCAGTCTGTTCTTTCCCATCTTGAATGCCTGCTTTTCCAGTTTGATCATCAGCATGGTGGGGATGGCAGCTGGCATTCTACCAAGGGTCCAGCCTCCTCAAGGCCACCTCTGTTTGAAAAGAGAGGCAGAACTGCGCTGAGATGTCCCAGATTGATTCATAGAAAGATAAACCGTGCAGCAGCAGAACCAAAGCAAGGTAAATAACTTGTGTTGAAAGACACAGGTTACAGTTCTGCTGGCAGCATCAGCTGAGGTGAAGACAGTCATTTGGAACTCTGCTGTTCTGACATGTGGTATTTGGGTGTTTGTAGTAAAGCCAGCTAAGTGAACTTATTGGGAACATTTTTATAACGTTCTGTTTGCTGTAAACAATTCATTAAAATAACTTGCTAAGTCTTAGACAAGTGGGTTTTTGAAGGTTGCTCATTTTACTTATCCACCCAAAGTCAATTTGAGTATGAATATATATCATTTTACTCATAATAGCAAACAACTTCAGAGAAGAAACATTTATTCTGGAGGCAGAGATTCAAACTAAACGGCAATGATGCATTACAAATATATAATTATTTGCACTAATATTTGAGCAGGTGGAATGGATTAGTACACGGTCAACATTACACTGCTGATAACATGTATTTTTCTATATTAATATGTACTGTGCAACATGTATTAAAATTCATTTTAACAGAGATAGCAATATTTATACTGCTGTGTTCTACAGACAGCAGACTGAATTGCTGAAATGTGCAAAGCTGGGCTAGATTCAACTTAACTTTGTTTCCCTGTTTGTGTGTTTTTAATTTCTCATTAAAAAAAAAAAAAGGCCACATAAACAACCCAACACCCTTCAGGCCACCAAAGTTTGCTTCAGTGTGGAATTTTTGATCTAAATCACTTCCACTTCTGCTCTCCCCAGCCTGGCAGGAAACATCTTGAAATGAGACCTCCAAAGCTCAATCCTTTGTATCAATACTGGGATACAACCTCATTTTAGGAGCTTGTTGGGTAGGTTCCCTCTGGGGATTTTTGTGAATTATTATTTTTTATAGGACTTGTTTTTGTCTTCTGGCTTGTAAGCTGGTGCTTTTCCCTCTTAATACATCTTTCTGGAATCTCTGATGGTAGAGGTAGATTGTTTAGCCAGTGAATGTTGCCTCCTGTTATGAGAGAACAGCAAGAGGAGTGACCTGGTCCTGTTGGTACTGTTAAGTAGGAAGTGCAGTATGGGTTGAGACGCTAAGTTTTAGAAGGATATGTTGAATCATGTTGTCTGCAAGTGTTTCTTGACAGCTGCTTTGATCTGAGGTGTGTTCTGGTGAGATGCAGGCCTGGGGCATGTGTCAAGTTTGGGGGAAAAAATGGACTTTAGTTGGTTTTCCCTCAAAGGGGGATTTCCAGAGACACACGCAACAGCAGAGTTCAAAGCATCCAGAATCCATCCATCCATCCAAAGACACTAAAATGACCTCCCTTTCCAGCCAGATGTGAGTTGATGTTCAACCAGACTAGTTAATCTCTCTATTTTTATGTCTTCTTAAAATTTTATTACATATATGCTGATATATATGTTAATCTCAGAGAAGCAGTTGTGAGGATGGATCTTCTGTCATAAATGCCTACATAAACTTCGAGATTAATGAAAAGAAAGTCTTTTAAAAAGTACTTTTTTTCTTGCTCTGCAATGGTGAAAGCCTTAAGTAGTCGTTTTGAGGCAGGTCTTGAACTCCAGGTCTTCTGAAGGAGACCAGAAATAGTCAGTTTACCTTCACTCAAAATACAGAGCGCCATGCCAAATTCTCTGCTGGTGTTCGCAGCTGTAACTTTGCCAGCTTCAATGAAAATGTGCATTTTTACAAGTCCATAAGCATGTTAGACACATACCTTTGTCTCTGCACAATTAGTTTTGTTGCTTACATAGCATGAGGCTTTCTGCAGTACATAATCCAATGGCTAAATATAGTAATTCCAATGCACTTGAGATCAATTAGATTTGTACTTTTAAACTCAGTTTTGTCTGTAAAGATAATGTTATATTGCTGAAGGGATTTGGTATTTAAAGTGTCTGAACAAGTCTAAGTGGCTCTTGGGCATTATAATTTTTATTTAGCTGCTTTTAGTCCAATCACTAATCAAATTAAAACCTACCATGACTGGTGTGTAACTCAGAGAAGACGGTGGAGCATGTTTGAGCTGATAGCACTTAATTTGTTGGTGGGTTAGGTGCTAAGGTGGTGTTTTTGTTAGCAACAACAAATGCCTGTCTTCTGAAAATGGAAAAGTAGGCTGAAGTGGCTTTTGGGGGACAAAAAGATGTAAATCCCAAGTGCAGAAGATGGTAGTTCCTGCAAAAATGGGCAAAATCCACTCGAAGTCTTTGCAAAGACCTTTTGCTTTAAAAGAAATTACTTTGTTTGGCCTTGCTAATCAGCACTTCTATAGGAATAATACTGCAGGTTGTGTGTATGGAGAAGGGGAAGAGTGAGACACAGCTGTCAGTTTCCCTCTAGGAAATTGTTTCTGAATGTACCCTCAGATCAGATCACCAGGGGGAGGATGCCTTGTGCAGTGGTGATGTGATCCAAAATGTGGGTTGTTTCCCATTTAAGACAAAACCCAAGCTATGCTTTGTGCAACTCACTATATGTTGGTGTGTTCAATCCAGGCCCACCATAATCATGGAATCACAGAATGGCCTGGGTTGCAAAGGAGCACAATGCTCACCCACTTCCAACCCCCTGCTATGTGCAGGTCGCCAACCAGCAGCCCAGGCTGCCCAGAGCCACATCCAGCCTGGCCTTGAATGCCTGCAGGGATGGGATAACAAACAGGAAAGTGGGCAGTTTCTGGTTTTGTTTCATGTAAGAATGGTACTTTTAGAAATGCTAGGAGCCTGGCTTTAAAAGAGAAGGCAGAAAATAATGATTTAAGGGACTGCTTAGTGCTCAACTGTTCCGTCGTGATGCAAGGGCAGAAATCAACAGCAAAATCAGCTGAGGGACAGAGTGCAGTTCTGGAAAAACAGAATCAAGATGAATAAGGTCTTATTCACACTCAGGAGATGTCTTTGCATTTAGAAACTTGTAAGAGTCTGTCAACTTGGTTTAAAAAATCTTGGGACTGATACATTGTGGTGTCAGATCCACTCTTACACTTGTCTTGAACTTTGAATGGGAATAAAGTGTACTTTCTTTTAATTGTAAGTGCTAGCAAATTACTTCATGCCATGGTGGATGAGAAATGGTTCTCATTCTCGTGCAGAACTTATTCTTTTTAAAATAGGCATAAGAAAGACCAGATATGCTGAGGAAATGAGAAGAGAGTGACATAGCATTCCACTGAATTAAATGGAAAAAAAAAAAAAAAAAGTTTTTTGGATGTCAGACTGTGGATTCCAAGGGGAAAATGGAATGGAGCCAATGCTGCAATAAAACGAGATTATAGAAGAAAGCACTGCAATTCTGCAGTGTGATGCAAAATATAGCTAGAGGCAAACGTGGAGCAGTTCACAGGGCATCAATGGGTACTGATATCACTGAATTCCCACTCCCTGAAGTTAAAAACTATGTAGTACTGGTATGGATTTGTTATGAGATGGACGAAGAGAAGGGAGCTGTTCCAAAGTCTGATTCATCCTGGCATATAACTAAAGTAGGACAGATGATTTGCTTCCTAGAAGTCTCAGTTGCTTCATCAGTTATACAGGCAATGAGAAGCTTGTTTAGATCAGCTCAAATGAGATGCCTAAGGGGTAAGGTTGCCTCAACCTCTTGTAGAGGCCAAGAAAGCCTACTGATACTCGTTATTTTGACCCCTGAAGACTGTCTGTAATGAATTCAGCCCTTCCAACTTGCCTGGCCCTTTGGATTTTCTTTTTCCCTTGAAAATGGAAGAATCTAGAGCTGGTTTTCTTTTGTTTGAAAGTCTGCTGATTGACTAGAGAGCAGAGACTTTGCTAGCAGGCAAATACTGCCTTTCAGTGTTCAGTAGTTGCCTTTACGAAGTCTGTGCTGTAGCTTTGGCTGCTATGGCACGATGTTACTTCTGGATTTATCTCCATTGGCAATGCTGTGTGAAAAGACACATTAGTGTACATGGTGATGCAGGAATGAAAACTGTGCTTCCCAGGTTGCTTTGATCTCCATCTCTTTGGTGATCTGAAAGCCAAAAGATGAGTCTGTTTTGGAGTGGCCATTCTGTGACGGATGAAGAAAATGAGCAAACAGAGGAAAAAGAGAAAGGAGGTTAAACTGGACAAAAGGCTTGGACTGAAATCTGAGGAACGTTTCCTTTATTTCTCTTTGCTTTACTCTAAACAAGTCTTTGATTTGTCTAATCTGACACTGGCTAACTTCAAACAAAATGAGTTTTCTTCTAGCTTGGTTCCCTTCTGCTTGGCATCTCTCTGCTCCCACACCTGCTGGTCCTTGGCAGAGAGGAGCAGGCCCTCTCATCTTGCTTCCCCTTGGATCCCAGCTCTGCCTGCATGAGTGACAGCTGCTGTCTGACCGTTTGGCCGACTGGTGATTGTGCATTTGTCTGAAGCTGTGTGATGAGGTACGGTGCAAGATAGACAATCTACAGACGCCATCCGTCTGTTTCATCATTGGTTCCTCTTAGAAACTCCATTGTCCTTGGAAGTTGACTTTCTGGATCTCTTCCTCCTCACTGAACACAGTTCTGTCTCCTTCACGGTGGAGTTCTGCTGGTCCTGGTGTGAATGACTTCTCAGGCTTTTTTGTATTTTAGAGTTACTCTGTGGTCTGTTGGGTGCACCTCGTGTCTGTCTGCTTCCTGCAGGGCCCTGTTTGTGAGCTGCCCTCATATGTCCTCACTGCTGTTACCCTCTTACTTTCCTGGATCTGATTTCTAGCAAATGTTGTCCAGCTGTAACAGCAATAAAAACAGTGCTGTGCTTCCGTGTGAGGCTGAATAGAGATTTTTTTTTTTTTCCCCTATGAAGCAAGGAATGGGATTTCTTGCCATCGTGTTTGGTTTTTGTTCTATGTTTATGTACTGCAAATTGCAAAATCTTTTTTGTCCCCACAAAGGACTAAGCTGCAGAGAGCTTTCTGATCTTTGTTGACCGGTTCCCTCAGGTTAGGACTCTGTGAGTTCATAAAGCTGAAAGGTACCACTCACATCAAGGAGAAATAATTCATCTCCCTCTGAGGAAAATGCTGGGTATAGCTGGACATCTGCTTAGATGTCCAGTCTCTCCTAACGCACTTTCACCTGAGTTACCATTCTCCTTTGACTCTCCCTTGGGCCTATTTTACATGGAGACAGTTTTGATCCTCACCATTCCCTTCCCCCTCCTCCACTCTCCTCCCAAGCCTCTGTACGCTCATCAGCCAAGGCATATTTGGCAGGATAGACAGGAACTCTTCCAAGAATAGGATCTTCACCAGTCAAGCAGTTGCTTGTCATCTCATCCCCTCCTGATTCACAGGTGGCTTTGAGCTTCCCCGTCTGGCAATGCGAGAGGCAACTGCTACCAGAGCCCAGTTGGTTCAACTCAGTAAAACAGAAGAATTTGGAATGACAGGATGGCAGATCACCTTTTTGCACTGTGGAACTCCAAAGACAGGCTTCTTATTCTGCAACATCTTGGAAATAGTGGTCGATGTCAGCACTGATGGAATGAAATATGGCTCCCGTCCAGCCCAACCCTTGTTGTGTTTAGTGTTTGATAGCTGGTTCATGGAATCACTGTCAGTTTTCTCTACCTGTTGAGAGTATGCCATAGGCTTGCTGTGACAGTTTATCTTCTTATATAATCTTTTTATCAGCTTTTTTTTTTTTTTCAGTGGTCTATCTAACCTTTGGAACAGCTGATTTGGCTATGGCTGTACTTAGCTGTTCAGCATGTGTAGGTCTTACAGTTTGTCTTCCTTACATATATGATGGACCCATGTAATTCAGATTAATGGGGACCTCAGAAAGTCATCTGACCCAACTTCTGCCTTCTAAAGCAGGGTCAGTACCGAATGTAGACAGTAAAGAACAAGACCTCTTCTCTTTCTGCCTGCCCAAGTGCAATCCAGTGCTATGCTTCTCTGCAGTTTTCTGTCCTGATGGTGGATGGCTGAGACTTGACTGGTGTGTGTTACTGGTGTTCAGGCTAGTTCAAGGATTGCTAGTGTGAAGAACAGTCTTGTGTTACGTAGGAATAGAAAAATTAATTTAAAGCATATTCAGAGGCATAGCTCCTTGGCTCAAGAAGGAAATCAGCTGTTTTGGGAGTTCCTAGATGAGGAAGAGAGCTGTGAAACACTTCCCCCAGCATTTCAGCTATGTAAGCTCCTGATTTAAATTTTTTTTTTTTCACACTTTCATGAAAATTGTTACCAGATCAAATAAATGCAACGTGGCCTTCATCTGAGGTTGGAGGAGCATGGTTACTAACTTCCTTTTACAGTAAGAGAAATAGAAAAGGTTCCTTATGTGTAACCCAAGCAGAGAAACAGTTAAGCGTCTTAAGCTGTGTAAGCAAAAAAGAGAAGAAAGTTGCCAACATATTTTTGACAAAAGACAGGGAAGTGGCAGGCTGTTTGGGGTATGCAAAAAATTTTTCCTTTCATACATATTGACAGCCAGAGGGGGGTTATTATTGAGAATATGGGTAAAGTTACTGCCAGTTTCTGCTGGTACTCGTGTTTAAAAAGAAACTATGGAAACCAGGAGTAGGAATATTAATTAAGTTCAAATTTGGAATGCCTTTGCCAGGAGTGGCTGCATGAATTCAATGAAGCAGCCTGTTGGGTTGCAATTCACTACGTTGCTTGCAATTTAATAGAATGCTGAACTTTTCATAAATTAACATGTTGTTTCAGTAATCTGATTAAAAGGTTATATGTTGATAAGATTAGCCTTAGCTGAGTTTTTTCCCTTAAAGAACCAATATATATTTTCTTTAATCGGTATGCAATCATAAACTGTACCTTAGGGGCAAGTTCATTGACTCATTCCAATTGTGGAAGCGCAGATGAAATCAGTGGAGCTGTGACAGTTTACATCAGCTGAAGATATGACCCTTGTCCCTAGTTTCTGGTGAGCATCTTTATAATTAAGATATTCCAAAAAAAATCAGATTTTAATTAGCCGTGGAAGTTGGTTGAATCCTATTTTTGTAGAATAAGATTGAAGTGACGGAACTTTGATTCTCTTTTAGTTTGTCCTCGTCTTTCTTAGGACTTAACTACATCCTATGTCTAAAAATATTACAGATGTATTTGTGTATAAATATACATGTATACACAGATGGAGAGAGATGCTCATGCAGGAAGCAAACTTTGCTTGTGGAGGATCACTTCCTAGCACATCACAGCATCCATTGTAGTAGACTCGGTGCTGCAGCATCCATTTTAGAAACTCAGGTCCACAAAAGTATCTGGATGCTTAAATCTCATTGTTTTAAGGGGCTTTACATGCCTGAATAACTTTAATTGAGCCTGTGATGTAAAGTGGCATGCTTTAGTGCTCTGCAAGCATTAGCTTAGTTCACAAGGATGGATGTGAATGAAGGGATGTGCATTGCAGACTGGTGGCAGCTGGAGAAATGGAAGCAAGGAACCACCTTTAAAAAATTGTCAGGCCCTTGTTTGTGTAGGCAGCTGTCTTCTCTTCCTGATTCCTTCTGTACTTCCTTTTCTGCATGGATTTAGCCATGTTTCAGCCTTGGTGTTTGTGTCCAGTGTGTGCAGGCAGACAAATGAGCCTAACAGTCATGTGGAATTAGCCAAGTGCTCTGACAGTCCTGAATTTTACACCAAATATCGATCACCCTCCCACCTGTTTGCTTGGAAAACCAGCTAATAAGTGATGAATAAAGTACCAAACTGAGCAGCCAGCACCGTTCTCAGCCAGTGATCAATCCTGAGCTCAGCTCATTGAACTCCCATACGTACCCAGAGCTGGTTGGCCAACCTTGCCCTTCCATGGCCTTCTTTGGACTGAAAGGAGTGATGTTAGAAGTAGCAATTCCAGCTGTGCAGAACTGTCATGTAGCTCAACCAGGAAATGTAGAAAAGTGGCAGAGGGGACCAAACATGAAGGCTGAGTGTTTGCTGTCTTGCCTGTAGAAGAGCAGGTGGAGTTATCCATGGGATGCCGCTCACTTTTTAGGAGTACAACGAAATGCATTCCAAGCAATTCTCTCAAAACCCTTCAAGTGCAAGGCAGCGATTCAGGAAGGCTGCCAGTTCCATGTAAGCATAAGGTAACCGCTTTGGTTTTTAACTGCCTTACATCTTTGTGACAAGAATGGTGGCTGTGTTCGGAAAGCACTTATTAAGCCAAAAATAACACCCCGTTTTTCTGCGAGAAGCGAGGTATAAATATAATCACAGCCAGCAGTCGATCTCCAAGCTAAATTGTACGCTTTGCTGAGAGGTTTTTTTTTTCCCCCCCTCGACAGAGGTTAGCAGCTGGTAAAGGTGCACTTCCCCGCGATGGCAGAAGGGAGGCAGGCTTGCTTCAAGTAATGCTATTTCTGGGCGATAATCCAAAATGCGCAGTAGGCAGAAGTTAAAAGGAAGTGCTTGCTTTTAGGTTTTTAAACTATATCCCTTAATCCTGGGTGATGATTGACAATCGTGATTTAGAGTACGAGGTGCCCCTTCCTAATCCGGCAAGTTTGATGTTATTTGCGTATCTAGTATGGCTTTATTCAACTAAAACTAAATGGGAGTCTGTGCAATTGATGCCACATTTCTGAGATGAGTCCTGGACTGGGAGTCTATTTACAGATTAGTGGATACACAGTATCCACAGTACTGCCTTTTTTAATGTGCCCGTGTGTGTAATTCAAAGACTCCAAAAGGCAAATTTACAATTAAAATGTTTCTTGCTGGGTAAGAATACTAGTGGGAGACTTTTAACATAATTTAATTCACCGTGAAGGAAAGCAATATACAAGATTATATTAATCCTAGTTTGATAATTATAGTAAAATAAGAATACATGTTTGTATTTAATAACGATGAAAAAAGCTATCATTTATTGGCTTTGTGTTATTTATTATGATGTATGCTCTTGATCTTGGTTGCAGCAGCAACGCTTTTCTTCCGCTGAAGTTTGCAGTAAGTGAATGTAAAACGAAGAGGACAAAGTAGTTAATGAGTATTTGCCCACGGTTTGTTATTTGCAAAGGTGAGGTGACACTTCTTATCTTCTGCAATCGGCGGCTTTGAAATCCATTTTGCTTAAAGAAAAAGAAGTAAAAGATAATGATACATTAGAAATGGCAAATAGAGGACACGTCTGAAAAAGCTGATGTGTCTTCAGCGTGTGAAGCGTTGCAACATCTTCTGCGTTTTGTAGGTTTTCCTGTTGATTTTCCAAACACAGGCTATAGCTAAGATGCACACTCTTGCTGATTGAAGCTCGGCCTGTATATTTAACATTAATCACAAGCAGCTGTGGTGGAGGGAAACCTTCCTAGCCAGCCAGATTATATTAGATTAAAATGATCCACATGTAAGGTGTAGCAATACCTACTACCCGGGCAGGAGGGAAATCACATTATACTTGCAACTAGATTAACACAGGGATTGAGTTGACAAATAATTCTCTCCTGCTTTTTATTTTGTCAGGTGGGAGAAATAAAATGTTGCTACGCCAGTGAACTGCCTCAACAAGGCATGCTTCTGTAATTGCCTTGGATGTGCACGCTGGTTCCTCGAGTCAGCACAGCATCCCAGCAGAGCCTGGTGCTGTAGGAATATACCTGCCAACCCCAGCTACACAACCCTACCTGCAGGGAATACAGCTGTGTGCCTGCTGCAATGGGCTGGTGTTGGGAGTGGAGTTCTGCACCTTGGACAACAGTGCCCACACTAAGAGCAGCTGGGGAAATAGGCTGCACTTGGTTGCAGGCTGGTCCTGTGAGTATGCTACCATGAGCGGGGCATAAGCATGTGCTGTGTGCTTGCAAAACTCATCTGTAAGGGCAGGAATATTTTCCTTTGTGGCTTGAGACTGTCAGTAGAGGAGGACAATATGTGATGTCTTCTGTACTGACTTAGAGAAACAATAGCTCAATAAAATATCGCATAGAGCTGAGGAGTGGGGAAAGGGAGACTGAGCTCCATTTGCATAATGCCAGCACTGGAATTTGGCTGCCAACAGGGCAGGGGAAAGCAGGGGGCTATAGAATTCACTCTTGATCATGAATAGCTCTGGGGGCTCCACGCTGAACGATGGGGATGGAGCCGTGGTGGGCCTGGGCGTGCTTCCAGCATGCGCTGTCACAGAGGAAATTCCTCTCTTTGGTAGTTTTGTGTGAGCAGAGGGGACAGGACCAGGATCGTGATTATCTGGGACTCCTGAGGAACCCATCTATCTTGTCACCTTCTTACATCTTTTGTCTATAACTTTTAATGGCATCAGGGGTTCTGGGGTAAGAACAGGGTGGCTAAAGGAGCGAGGGCATTTGGCCAGAGCACAGCCAGCTGCACTTCTGATTTTATTTCTTTGTCCCTATAACTTATCCTCTAGTGTAAGGTAGCACAGCTAGGATGTGTGGTTTCCCTTGACCTCTCTCACGGGGAGAGCATGTCTGGTCCACACTCCAAGGCTTCTGCCTAGCTTCCATGCATCTGGTAATGGATTTGTTCTTCTCGTCTTCTCTTCTTGTAGTAGGCCAGAAGTTGACCATTTCACCTGACAGCAACATGCCTTCCTTCCTCCACTTTTTGTTTGTTCTATCTCTCCCTCTTTCATTATCAGTCTGCTTCTCAGCTGATTTTTCATTTCCTGGCCATTTTCACCTGAGAACTCGGACTCCTATCATACTCAAAGTGCTCTATTTGCATACATGTTACTGTACCCTTTCTAATATAAGGCCTGTACTAGATTGTGTTTGAAGAACATACCAGGGTTGGGAATTGCCGCCTTCTTGCAAAGCTGACATGGTTTCCTACAAATCCTATGGGTTGTAATGCACAGCTAATGGTTTTAATATTCTGTACGTTTTTGGCAGCTGTGTAGCACTAACACATTCAATAGATGTAACAAAAATATCTGGGCAGGAGTTTTTAAAATAACATAATGGAGAAGTAAACACAAAGTTTGCACAGAAGAGCTCACCTGGAAGCTAACTGATGTGTACTGCACTAAGTCTGAGAGGTTCTGGCTGTTGTCCTACGAAGCCATGGTAAGTATGGCACCATAGGACCATGTTTGACCATGTTCAGACTGCTGAAGTGTGAAAAATGCAGGGAATACCTTGGATTACATCAGGATTAAGATATCTGTCATTTTTCAGTTACTCACTCCATTTTAGATGGGATCTCAGACTGCCTCTGCAGCATATTGTTGCAGTTTGGTTGTATAATAGCAGTGCTGCAGCAAAGCAGGGCAGGGACTTCTCAAAGCACTTTCAGTCATCAGGAGTGGAAAGATCTGAAAAGTGACAGGTTTTGGACTTCTGATTCGACTCAAGAATCATTGGGAATGAAATCTGTTGAGCTCAATTAAACACTTCCTTTTCTAATGAGTACTGAGTACCTTAAGCACAGAGCAGTAAACCTAAATGCCATATTTGAGAGCTTATGGCATATTTATCTTTCCTTGTGTTTCAGAATATGCCAGTGAGATATAGTATGAATGATCAGCTGAACCATTTCAGGGACGTAGCATTATTTGGGTACCACATGTGCAATGCAAGGGCATCTTCACAAAGGATGGAAGTGATATCGAACTCCATGAAATGCCCAGAATGACTTTATAAATTCTGTAGTATCACTTACTCAACATTTTGACCTCATAGCCTGGAACATGGTCCTTGCTTCTAAGCTTTAGTAATGTGCTGAGAAAGGCAAAGTCCATGGTGATGATTCTTGTTTTCCCTGTAGTGAGGTCATAATTTGAGCAGGGATTGTCGCTACTCTAAGATTAAATGTTGGTATTTGATCTCCTAGGGAAACTGTTTACCACCCATGTGAAACCATCAGCTTCTTGTGAATGTGTAGATTTGAACAGTGGTTGTTTGGATAATTGATGTATTTAAAAGAAGTCTTGCTCTGTATATCTCAACAAGATTTAAAAATCAATCAACATCTGAAAACTATATACTCTCCACAAACCTAATGAATGCCTGTCTCTGTGAGGCATTGCAGCTTGCATTGTATTTCGAATTAATTGGCAAACAGTTACATAAAGAGATCATATTAAGGTCCCTGAAAAAGGAAGCTGGGTTAAAGATGAGCTTTCATCTTTAAATCTGCTTTTCCCGACTTTTTAATAGCTTGATTTGTCAAGATGTAGTTGACTCTGCTGGGTTGTGTATAGATTTTTTTTTTCTTTGTTTTTCTTTTACATAAGGAGGTTGAGGGGGAAGCCAATACAACATCAAAGCATTAAAATAAAGAGCTTTAAGGGAAGGAAAAGAGAGATGTTAAGATTAGGTGAACGAAGGAAGCAAAGGTGTGGAGGAGATATCATCAAGTAAATGAAGACATGGCAGCGAACTGCTCTAATGAGACACGAGGCTAATTAAAGAAAAGGAACAGAGATAATCATTCTCACGCTTTGCAAAACATCTGAGAATAAGGCTGGCTGAAATCTCAAATTCTGTCTGTCTTCCCCTACGAAGGCACTCAAATCATGTAAGATCAGGCTTCATGACTCATGCCCTAATCTCCCTCTGGTGACGCTGTTTTCAGAGGTGTGGTGTGTATTATTCTCCTGTCCCTGCTTTCTACCTGCTTCTTAGGGAACCAGATTGGAAAAACAGGGTTTCAAACAATCTGCAGCCTCTGCTTTGTCACAAGTGTAGAGCCCCGGATCTCATTTTTTCTTCCTGCATGAGCCCCTGTGTTGGGGCTCAACCTGTGAGCCGCAGTGTTGTTTCCTGTGAACCTGTGCTTACCTAGAAATGAAGGTTTGTTCTGCCTTTCCTCAGAAGAAAGCAATTTTTAAAGAGCATCTTTTGAAAAGCAGGCTTGCTCACATTGAAGGCTAAGGGATGTGTGTGGTTGCCATGCAGAGGTGTAGGGACTAAAGCTGCTTCTGTGGAAGTTAATGGCAACCCTTCAGTTGCTTTATGAGGTCCAGATCATTGTTGACCTGTTCTGTTATCATCAAAAAAGAAAGAAATCTATGACGGGTTCAGCTTTCAGACGAGATGCCTTTTTTTCCCCCCCCCCCATTCCTCACCCCCTCCTCCTTCCATTCCCCTTGTCCTCCAAAGAAGACTTGTGTGCTCGCCTCTTTTGCTGCCTTGGCACCGTATTAGAATACTTGCAGGAAAAGGAAAGAAAGCAAAATCCTGAAAGCCACGCTTTTCCCTGTAGGTTGGCACCATCGCTTCAGCTTTCATCAGCGAGAGCAGCGTGCCAATCTCACGCCAGCACAAACAGATGTGACTCTAGAGCTTTGAGTGGCCAATGAAAGAGGCATTACTTGCTGAACTACGCTCTGAAAGCGGCCAAATTCACCAGCCTTAGGATTTTCCATTGAGACAGATGGTTTCTCAGAGCTTTGCTTCAAGGTGCCGGGATTTGGGTTTTCTTTATTTATTTATTTCCCTTCCCTTTATGCTCTGACATTATTCCAACATTCAGCATATGATTTCTGTTTCATAAGAATGTTATCAGACCAGGGTAAGTGCATGGGAAGGCTGTTCGCTGCTCTCTGAAAACCACTATATACATAATGCAGGGCTGTATGCATAGATGGGATGAAATGTATTCCACATGCATTGGGAGCTCACGTGTATTGAAAATTTGTGCAACAGATAAACTGTATTTTAATTTCGACAAAAACCAGCCAGTTTTCATGCTATTTGAAATATATAAAGCAGTAAAATACATACGATTCAGAACGCTCCGCTGAATCAGAAAAAGGAGGTGCTTAGTTGGCAAAACCACTTAATCCAGACATCTACAAGGGAAATCATGTAAGTCCAACGATGCTTAGTGGCAATGAGTGCCACTTAATAGGGATTGTAGTTCTGCTAAACTGGGACACCTCCAGATGATTTAGTAGGCTTAGTGGAACAGGGTGAGCAATTTGCAGGCTGTATTCTTCAAAACATATACCTTATTCGGATATGCAAAAAAATCACCAAAAGGTCTGCAATATTTGGGACGATATTTGCTCGTCAGAGTTTTGTGAGGGCTTTCCCATAGCTGCCCCTTGCGTGGCTCTTGTGTTGCTGCAGCAAGAAATCAGTAATTGCTGATGAGCCCGGGCTAACAGTTGGTCACAGTGGATTAGCCATTTTTTTGCAAGACTAGCAGGATCTACTGTGATCATCTGTCCCGACGTCTGGCCTACATTACCCAGAGAATTTCATCCTGATGTTACTCTATCAGGCCCATCAACTTCAGGGTGAAGTAGAGTTTAGCTTTTATTGGTGTAGAAGTCACCAAATCAGTTTCCTTCTTCAGTGCTGCCTTGCTGGCGTTTGTACAATAAATGTTACATTAGAGATGAAATTCTGCCGGAGCGGGATATTCCACCCAGAGTGAGACAAGAATGATGGTGAACAATACTGAGAGGCAGTGATGCAGCTGAGCCATATTCTCCAAGATGGGATTGATTTTGTTTGAACTGTTCTAGGGAGTTATTTGTCTAACCTGGCCCTTTGAGTTGCACGGTGTTCAAGAAATGTTTAGATGTTGTTTAAGGGACGTGGTTTAGTGGGGAAATATTGGTGGTAATTAAATGGTTGGACTAGCTGACCTTGGAGGTCTTTTCCAACCTTGGTGGTTCTATGATTCTATACACCATGATACCTCTTGGCAATTTGTTTCACTGTGTTTCATTAATGCTGTTAGATTGCTTAAGATTTCCAATGGCATTTGATGTCCTGTTCCACAAAACAACAAGCAAGCGTGTGCTAGGAGATTGTTTCCAAATAACTCTAGAATCTGGAGGGACTGAATGGACAACACAAAAGTAAGTGGCAGAATCCTCATTTTACAAATGGCAAGCTGCATCTTGGAGGAATTGAACAAGTTCTTCAGAACTCAGAATCAGGACTGGGACTTGAACTTCTGTGGCTTTGCGACCTAGTCCTGTTCAACTGCCCTTCCTCCTGAGATGTGGAATGCTCAAGGTAAGATTAGATTCAGAGACTGAAAGCAAGTTGACTGTTGAGCTGTGTGACAAGATGTTCTTGTGAATTTTTAATTGCTGGCTGTGCAGACATGTCCTTTGGAAGGCAATAACCTGAGGAGATCTGTCCTACATTTTGGAAACCATTGTACTTCTGCAGCTCTTGGAATGAGTCTCAAATGAAAAATCTGTTCTGTAGCTCATTCCCTACCATGTTCCCTCTAGAAAAAGCTTTAAACCTGTCAACTTAGTGGCTATTGTTCCAGGAATTTATCCTTGGAAGCAAGTGACAATATCCCTAATATTTCGCTGGAAAGAAAATCTCTTTGGGGAAAGACTAAAACGGTGCAAGCTGATCACAAATTGATAGTTGCCTTTTTCTTTCTTATACAAATTTCAACACTCTGTGATTTTCTACTTAAGTCAGCTCTTAGCTAGTCTCTTACAAAATAACTTTGCATCACTCAATGATGAAAGTTTCTCTTCTACCTGCTTCTTAGATATTGGATTCGTCATATAACTACCAGTGTGAGTTTAATTTCAGGAAACTAAAACTATGGTAACTTGTCTAAGATGTGAATATAGTTCCCTGGAGGTTTTCAAGAAAAAGGGTGGATGTGGCACTGAGGGACGTGGTCAGTGGGCACAGGATGGGCTGGGTTTGGACTTGGCAATCTTAGAGATATTTTCCAACCTGAATATTCTATGATTCTGTGACTCTCTACCCCACTGAACTTTCCAGAAAGATCAGCTGGCATATCTATTCTGTGAAAAGTGGTGTGTTAGGAAAATTCTGAAGCTTAGATTCAGCAGTACACACGAACATACCTCGATTTTAAGTCTACAAATGGCCTCTTGGCTCTAGTGGCGATATTCGTTTGCTCTAGTTAAGTTTCCTGAGTTCCTACTGTGCTGCCTCTAGAAGGAGCTCCTTTCTTCCTTCACAGCTCCCCAGAAGCAGGGTTCTACCCTTCCTCTATACTTTTAGAAGATCTTCAAGCCTTGGGTTGTGGTTGCATTGAGGTTTAATTGTGCAGGTGATTAGCAAGTTAAGGATCAGGCTCAGACACAGATTTAACCAACTGTGTAGGCACACCATGAGTCACTGGGAAGCTTTTGAACATCTCACCTTAAAGGTCCAATACAACTGCCATCAAACTCCAAGTACTGACTTCAGTGGAAGTTGGACTGGACTCTTAGCAAGGAATTCCATGCATGTCCAAGAGATTTTACAGCATCGGTTTGAAAATCAATTTAAACAGGCATGATGTGCTGAAACACCATGTCTGTGTGTTTGGAATGAATAAGAACAAATACGTAAGAACAAATGGAGAGCTTCAGCTCTCCTAAAGAAAGATGGGACGGGCAACAGTTAAAATCAGCTCATGTTTTTCCCGTGAATTTTGTTTAGATCCATGCTTGTGTACTATCTCCTACATTTCTTCAGTTCATCTCAAGCTTGGAATGTTTCTCAAGCCTGCCCAGTGTGGGGTAAAGTCCAAGATTTCTAGTGAAAGATTCTTACTTGGATTGCTGTGTCTTAAGGGCTCTGCTGCTAAAGCAAAAGGGAGAGTCCAATTTTGTCTTGCATCAGCCACCTCCACAACTGGCACGCAGTAACTCTCAGACATCCATTTTGTGAGACTCTGCTTTGCCCCTTGTGGACCTAGATCCAAATTCTTTAAAACCGTGCCCAGTTGTGAAATCTGGAAGAGAAATGGTTTTCAAATCGAGGAACTGGTGTGTTGAAAGCCAGCTACAAATTCATTTTAATTTTGACAGTATTACAGATCTTAAGATGTGTTACCAGTATCCTGTAGAGCGTTAAGTCACTGATTGTACTTGACCACTGCCTACCTGTAACATCAGTTGGAAGGCCCATATCTAGCAGTGGTTATTTGTTCATCTATTTATTTTTTTTTCAAGTTTGTAATTTGCCCAATCTGAGCTGGTATTTGCTTGTGTGTATCTGCATGTATCAGGTGTAGATTCACTCACAGGTTAGAAATGATCAAACAGGTAGTAGGGCAGCGTGCATCTCAACACTGCACAGTGTTTGTGCGTTGCTCCATCTCCCCCTTTCATATTTAAGCCAGGGCTGTGCCTATACATCCACACCATACCCAAATACAGCAGCAGTGGTAGTATGGCACTGCAAAAGAAGCCATTTGCCAGTGAACTTTTGTTAAAAAAGGAACAGAAATATCCATTGAACCTACTAAGCTATTTGCTTTGTTAATGTAACGTGGAATACTGTGAATCATTTTAACTACCACTGTTTAAAACCTAAAAAACAACTATCTGAGGATGGAACAGAATAATAAATCAGTAATGAGTAATAGCACAGTATGATCTTCACGTGCAGATTTTCTCTTCAGCTGGGAACAAACCTGAACAGGACGTTGTTGGTTCACCAGCAGGACATGGGGTCCCCTTATGGGATTACAGCCACTGTATGTATATATAGCCACAGAGGGAAGGCGTTTCATAGCTTTACACTTCCCTCTTTTTCATCCTTTTTGTGACTGGACCACTCTGAGCAATGTCAGTCAACACCAGTAATGGGAATGTACTCCAGTTGGAAGCAAGAACAAATTTCCAAGAACTTGGAAGGACAGAATTTTTCTACATTTGAAAGACTGCTGATGTGATCCATTTGCAAGAAAGGTATGGAGTACATGGGTGGCTGGATTCTCATCTGAAAGCTTCAGTCCATGTAACTCTTCCTTACTCTTCAGTGAAATTAGACCCCATTTCCACACGTAAGTACTCTGCAACTGTATATGCAGGTGAAGCTGCCTACATATGTTGCTGTTCAGGATCAATACCTGGTGAAAACGTGTTTATACAACTTGTAGTCTACGTAATATAGTGTGCAGTTGGCATTTGTTGTGATAAATGTTTTATGCCTTGATGATGAGTTCTGTAGTTGACTGCATGGTCGTTCAAGAATATTTCACAAATGAGGGCTCCTTTTATTAAGACTGTCCCTTTTCTCCCCCTTTTGCTGATGCTTTAATGTGCCGATGAGGCAAACCGTGCAGCTGAAATGTGAACTTCAAATTATTTAAGTGGGTGTGTTTGAAAGTCAACCATTTCATAAGCTGTGTCGAAGAAAAGTCTCCCAGTTAGTCCAGAGAAGTTGTTTGTTTTTTTGTTTTTTGTTTTTTGTTTTTTTTTTTTGCTGTCATTTCTGTCCTGTTAATTTGAGCAGAAACTGTAATTAGATGTAAGTGGTCTTGTTCCCACAGAAATGAATGGCAGCATCTGGAGAGAGACAACCGTTCCAAATGCTCTTGGCTACCATTTCTCTGCAAGTTAGCAGTATGGAGCAAGGGCCTGAATCCAGACTTCTGTCGGCCTAATTTTATATCTGTGGAAGCACAACACTAAATCCAATATTCAAATGCCTCTCTGTGATGGGTGCAGAGCAGGATACATTCCAGGCTTTCATGTTGCCCGCTCCTCTCAGGAGGCCAATCCTCACTGCATCTCCTGGTGGGACTGGATGTGTTTCTCTGACTGACCTGGACTAAGAGTAGGAGGGATTCTTGGTCAAAGGCTTTATTTTTCCCCTTTTTTCCTGCTCCATTTCATTATCCAGTTTGACAGTATCTGGGCTCCGCTTCCCCAGACAGGAGCGCGGCTCTGTTTGTAAACAGTAATTGAGTTAAAAGATGTTTTGTGTCAGAGCTGAGCTGGTTCCTTTATTTGCTCGCTCTGCAGAAGGCCTGGCTCCTGTAGGAAGATGCTGTGCTGCCTCTGAGCACTGGGTCTCCACAAGGTCACGCAGCTCCTTATCGCCACCGAAATTTGTCTTCAGTGAGCATTTATCATCATCAACGCCAGCGTGCTGCGTTTTTATCAAACTTCCCGTCCCCTAAAGGAGAATCAGACTTGAAGCTGATAGTATTTACTCCAAAATAGCACTTCAATTCAGCCTTTCCTGTTAATTGAAATGGGAGAGACTGCTTTCCTTTCTTCAGCTTTTCAAACCTATCTATCCTGTGCTCGGCGACTTGCAGTCCTTCAGAAGCGTGTTCATCTGTGGACAACCACTGGTTGCAACTTTCCTTGTAATACATGGCATTGAAGCTTTCAGCAGGGCAGGAGGTGATGGCCTTCAGTTGCACCAGGACAGGTTCAGGTTGGATATTAGGAAAAATTTCTTCTCCAAAAGAGCAGTGATGCAGTGGCACAGTTGCCCAGGAAGTGGTGGAGTCACCATCCTTAAAGCTGTCTGAGAACCATAGAGACGTGGCACTGAAGGACATGGGCATGGTGAGGTTGGACTAGATGGTCTTAGAGGTCTTTTCCGACCTGAATATTTCACTTTTGACAACTCCACATGCAGGACAAATGTGATGGCACTTCTAAGTGCCTTTTATTAAGCTATGCTATCATGCAGCGCTAATTCTCTGCTTTTACCTTGCTCCTTGCTAACAGCAGTACCTCTGACAATGCAGCCTCCTTTCTGAGCCACTGTTTTTCAGGGCTTTGTCTCATTTCTCTAAAATATGCAAATTGAGAGAGCAGGAATTTAGACTGAAATAAATTTCTTAGAGCCGCCTGAAAGATTTACAGGGCCAGTTCCCATGAGCCTAATGGGACTTGTGTATCTAAACCCTTTACAAGACTCCCAAATCTCTGCCTTCTGCAGTTATGGAGGCATCAGTGATGGCCCAATAAATGAGGGGAATTGAGGTTTACAGTTGAAGGGTTGTCTCAAATTTACTGTTGGATACAAAAGAAAATACAGTGTTTCTTCCCCAAAGCCACAGTGCTCAGAACGAAAGTCTGAGCGTTTACAAGTAAATCTGTTATTCAGTGTGGGAATTAAATTAAATTATTCATCCTTTAAGAAATTTAGGAATGTCAGACTCTTCTTTCCTTGATAATTTCAGTAATACAGTGGTAAAGTCACTTCAGACTTGTCATAGGTTCAGTGTCAACTTTCCGCTGTATATTTGATGCTGTTGAATGTTTACATAAAGTGATGCTCTCACAGATAGCTGTGTTCTGTGGACAGTAATTCATGTTGTTGGGTATAGAGAATAATCTTTCTGTCACAAGACATTTCTATTCCTGCTTTGCAGACACAAGACCTTTTGCTTGCTGTTAAAGCTTGCCCTCTTTTTCCCTCAGCCAAGGACATGCTGGTAGCTCATATTCGTAGACCTCTGAATTTTGCTTAAAAATTTTCAATCTTATTTCTTCTACTGGTTGTCTGCAAGGATAAATGCCTGTGCAACGTGGCCTTCCCAGGGATGCTTAGTTGGTCTTTCCTCAGTCATTCTCAGCATCCGCAATCTATTGCTGTTATTTGGGTTTCTCTATGCTCACTATGTTTAGCTGCTTGTAGAATCGTAGAATGGCTTAGGTTGGAAGGGACCCCAAGGACCATCAAGTTCCAACCCCCCTGTCACATGCAGGGTTGCCAGCTGCTGGATCAAGTACTAGGTCACGTTGCCCAACTGTTCCTACGTCATTCATACTTTCTAATAGAACTTCTGCAGGTATGCAGGCTGAACTCAAAGTATCAGTGCTATATTTTGACGGGTGTTTTATTTTTGGCTTAGTCAGCATCCAGATAGAACCATCCATACAAGAGCAAGATGCCCTGCTGTGCTGCAGTTTGGCCTTTCTCTAGTTGTGATGGTTGGAAAATGCCTGACTTTGGCCAACATCTGTGAAATCTCCTTGATGCTTGGATGAGAATCCATGATTGCAAACAGGAGGAAGAGGAGTTCATTTGATTGTGTTTTCTTGGTTATTAGGAGACTATCAGTGTTCCTTTAGATTATTCCCTTGCACTGATATTATTGACATAGAAATATAAACTACCTGAGTTATTGCCTTTGATTAGTGAAAGCTACTTAGGCTTATCCATCCTCTGACCCATTTCTTGCCGTGTCCTCAGGTGTTGTCATATTCTGGTGGAGGCTGGTTCTGAAGGGTTGGAGAAGACTTCTGGTAGAGATAATGTAGACTCCAATGCAGAGAGATGGTGGAGGTGACAGTGCTTCTAACTGTTGCTTAAGTGAAATGGGGTGAATGCTCAGTGGAGGGGCTTCTCTACATTGGTAGATTAGCTGTTTTGCTGGCTGCGTGGGAGGCTGGAGAACTGGAGTAAAACAGAATGGGGATCACCCCATCATGCATGCAGGATAAATGGGGTGAAGAAGAATAAGTCAGTGTGGAGAGCACCTGAACCATCACCTCCGAGCTTCTCAGGGGAAGGGATCTGAAATTACTCCTGCAAGTTGTCCTCATCTACCGTACAAAAATCCTTTTTGTAGAAGGCAGTCATTCCCTTCCCTAACTCTTCAGGATGTGGTGGCAGAGTATCACTGAGCCATTGCTGGCTGTGTGGCTTTGTTCTGCATTGAGCGGTGTCTTTGCAGGCCTGTGACCTGCCCTGAAGGCTGGGCAGCGCACAGCTTGCTGTGACAGATGCTTTCAAAGCAGGCTGAAGCTTTCCTCTGCCTGGGTGGCCTTCACATGTCACCTGCTGCCTGCTCCATGCAGTGGATAAGGGCCGTCAGGTACAGGTGCCAGCTGGCAGTGCTCATTTCTGCTTCTTGTGTGCTTTCAATGTTCAGATAGCAGTGCAGGTAGAAAAAAAAAAAAGAAAAAAAAAAAGGTGTCACAGCTGCTGAGCCGCAGCTACACCCGCTGCCAGGCATCTGCATCCATGCAGAATTTATGTAGATGCTCAGTAACAAAGTGTTAGTGCTCAGGGCTGGAGATGATGGGATGCGCTTTCTGGTTTCGAAAGAAAATCAGATGTGTTTCTGTTGAAGAATTTTCTGGGATACTGCAGGTAACATCTCCAGCAGATGTAGCACTATGTGATGCACTGCTTCCCTTTCTGTCCCAGAAGACAGACCTAGACCTAATATTAATGACTTGAGATAAACACCATTGAGATAAATACCATTCCCATCGATTTCTTCTATAGTGCTGTAAATCCCACAGAGTTCAGGCTGGCTGTTTGACTGTCCTTTTTTGTGAATGTGAGAGAGCAAGGGTAGGGAGAGCAGGGGAATGTCACGGGGCAGAAATAGCAGAACCGTACTCTTGCTGCATCTGGGCTCCATATGAAACCTTTGCCTTAATAGACCATAGAGGTAGCCAAGGTGCTGCAGATAACTAAGGATGAGGAGAGCTCCTGGGTCACTGCATCAGGTCACCTCCCAGCCCATGCTGTGACACGCTACAGTGCCATTCATAAACACGTTGTGGTCCGCTTTCACCCTCGCTGGGGTTTGTTTGCTCGGTTGGGAGGGAGAGCTGCCCTGCCAGTCCACTCCGCCAGGCAGCTCCATAGCTCCTCTGATCTTGCAGGCTGAAATCTTCCTCTAATTTCCAGTGTAAATAAGATCAAGACTCATATGCTCATGTGCGCTACAGTCCTTTAGCTTCAGTTTCTCCCCCTAGGCATTAAATCTACATATTTATTTACAGAGAGCAGATCTATCCCCTTCCAGCCTTGTCTTGCTAAGGCTGGAGAATTGTTCTTTATGTGCTGTCTTGCCCCATCAATCCCTGCTACAAAGGACGATCCCACTTCTCAAAGAGTTGTTGGATATCTGAAGCTGCTTTAATAAGAAGTCACTTAGCTTTTCTCTTGCATTATTCCCTGAACAAAGCCACTTTGGTCTGTGGAAAGTCTAGAGTTCGGCTCAATGTCAGAGTGACATCCAGTGGAAGCATGGCAGAGCATCTCTATAGCACACCCACCTGGCAAAAGCTTGCTTGTCATTGCTTTAAATTTATTTTATTCTTGCTCCACTGAGCAGGGCAAAAACTTGCCAAAGTCAACATGTGATGAATGAAATGGCTTTCGTTGTAAGACCTGTCAATACACTTCAGCTTCCTTACAATAAAAGGGTGACTCCTTTGACGTCTGGGACTTGCACCTGTCCTCCTTCTGAAAGCAATACATTCTCGATATGCTGAAATGCCACTCTTAGGAAATCAACAGAGTTAATCTATTGGGAACACTGAGGTCTCGGGGCCAGCTGTTCAGCTTTTCTTAGTATCATAGCACCATTGATCTAAAGCAGCTCTGATGATACACACCGACTGCTCGTACCAGATAAAATCCCTTTTTTAGTTATTTTGTGCAAGGAGAATAGTGATTAAGGCTGATCTGGGGACAGAACAAAATGGATTATCATAATAAGTAATAAATGGAAAATAGGAGGTCCCTATATTTTGGGTACATTTAATGTTGAATTTGGAGCAAGGAGAGGGGAAAATACACCGAAGGTGCTCTTTTTCTGCACGTAAAAGTAGGGAGTGGGTAAAATGGACCTTAATTTCCCACTTCTGTGTGGTTTCCACGTTTCTATCCAAACCCCCACCCCCATCCCTCTGTGAGCCATAAGCATCGGTGTCCAGGACTCAACCTCCTTCCCTTCTCCTCCTTCCTCAGGGTTTGGTCACTGGGATGTTTCACCCAATTGCTTCTTGGCGCTGGGAAGGTGGTGATGACTGCTTTAACCCGGTGCCGAGCAGACCAAGGCATTTCAGTTACTAACCCATTTATTGCAATGGGCTTTTATCATCGTTTTAATTCTCCATTTAGCTTGTGGAACCCAAGGAACCTGCGGGATGCTGGGAGAGCCTTTGACCAGGAAGATTTCCCCATCTCTCCCCAATGTCTTCCAGGCAAACGAGAAAGGAGCTTAATTCATTTGAAGAAGCACCAAGTGTTTAAGGTAATTTGAAATCCTTTATCTGTCAGTATTCTTGACAGCAGTCAGGAACAATGGAGAAATAAATAAATTAAAATCCCGTAGCCATGGAAGCACACTTTAGATCAGATTTCTATTTGCATGCTTCATACATATACACAAAACATATTTCATGTACCAAGTTAAATAATGCACAATACTTAAACTATTCTCACTTTTTATCCTTTGGTTATTGTAATTACAAGTAATTTTGTGAAGGATTTTCTATTTTTAAGAAATCACACTTTTGTACTTGATCCAGCTAACAGGATTTTCTTACATTACTTCATAAAGAGACCATCTTTAAACTTCTAATGTTATTTCTTATTCATTAGTACATATGCCTGTAGGGTATGTTCATAAATGGGTTAAAGTTACAAAGTTATGCTTATAAAAGCTCATGGTAATTTGGAGTATCAGGAGGATTTATTAATTTTGAAATCTTAAAAGAGCAAAAGCTAAAATGAGATTGGATTAAGTATATTCTTGCATGCAGTTATTCTAAACACCCTTAAGGACCGCAGACTAACTTACAGAGGACATTATGCAAATATGAATATATCTCTAAGTGCCTCATAGGCTTGCTGATGTAATATTTTACATGGTTAGTTAAGTACATCAAGTAAAAGGTTTGACCTTGATATACTGTAAAAGGTACTTATCCCACAACACCCAATTGTTTTCGGTGCCATTGTGAAATATATCGCTCAAACGTGCAAACAATTTTGTGCATAAATCTCATTAAATGTAGCTCCAGCAGCCAAACAGCTGTCCGCAATACCCGGTCTCTTTAGAAGACCAAAGAACCGCTTTATGATTTATCTTTATCAAAATGCTGTTTATATTTATCGACAGCACCAGGCTGTGCTTGAGGAGTGAGACGACAGTTTCTTAGTGGGACAAACAGAGTTTCTGGGCTTTATTACTGGCACCTGTTCCCATTACACAGTTCAGGTTTGGGTTTTTTTAAGGGCATTCAGAAGGTGGGAGACTACAATGCCCTAAAGTCAAACAATGTTCTGGGGAAGGAAAACAAGTTTGGGTTTTGATCTCAGCTCAGAATTTCTGCACATTCTTGGGTCTACTTTCCCCTGATTGTGCTGCAGTAAGCTTGACTATAGGGACTTAAACATTCCATTTTCCTGTATCTTCCCTCCTCCTGCCCCTGCTCTATTCCATATATATATATGTGTGTGTGTGTGTGTGTGTGTGTGTGTGCTCCATTGAGGTGGTAATGAAACAGAATAGAAAAATGGATTGCTAAATATTGCGTTATCTTTTCTGTATGCGTATCTGAAGGGAAGATTGGCTGATGTGGCACCTGCAGATTTCTTTAGGGTAAATCCTTGTTTGTTCTGTTTAGCATTTTTGTGGTTATCACTAACTGAACTGGAGGGAAAGACTCTGTGGATGGAGGAAGTAGGCATGGGTTCCTTATATTAATCAGATGGAAAAATAGATATTCAGTCCTGCACACCAAGACATCAGCCCCCTTCTGAAGCCTGTATCGTATCAAGCGGTTCCTGCGGGGCTCAAGCAGTAAAGAGTCTAATCTCTCTCAAGTCCCTCCAAAGTGACCAAAGTGCTCCAAAAATATTTATGGCACTTTATGTTGGACTGCAAATAGCCTCTTGGGATTGCTTCTCGTACGTGGTGGTTTGGGAGTGATGAGGTAGGAAGGGGGTAGAACAAAAAGAGAATTAATAATGCAGCTTCATTGGGGTGATGGTGATTGTGTGGGATATTGCACCGAATCCTGCTTTTTCATTCGGTCTGTCTTAGAAAAATGATGAATTAGCTGTGAAGTACTACTGAGAATGTATCATTAGCATTTGCCAGCTACCTGGGAAAACTCGACCTGTTGTGTATGTCACAGGCTGCAATACTATCCCAGAAAAAACAAAACAAAACAAAACACGACTACAGCTTTATGTGAACAAGAGCTATTTCTGTGACCCTGCCTGCCATGCTGTGGTTTTGCTCAGAGGAAAAAGCCAATGGTTTTCTTCTGAGATGAGGGGGTGCTCCCGTGTTCTGGGCAATTTTATATAGTACGATGTTGTTTCTGAAAATTATGTCTTTTGTGGTAAAGCATGAGCAATCAGGTCCATTCAATTTGGACCTCTCTTCTTAGGATGGGTATTAGGAAAAAGTTCTTCTCAGAAAGAGCAGTGATGTGTTGGAGCCAGCTGCTTAGAGAAGTGGTGGGGTCACCATCCCTGGAGGTGTTGGAGAACTGTGGACATGTGGCACTGAGGGACATGGTCAGTGAGCATGGTGGGGATGACTTTGGGTTAGGGATCCTAATGGTCTTTTTCAACCTTCATGATTCTATGACTCTGTTTGGAAGGTTATGTACCCAAAGAGGAGAAGAGCTTGGAAGCAAGATGAGGTTTGAGAAATTGTTATTCTCTGAGCCTGTGCTTGTTTGCAAGGACCCTGTGAATGTATCTGACCAATGCATTGCTCTTTGGCTGGCATCAGAAATGAACCTGCTTCCATGCCACAAAGGTAATTCCAAGGATGCATGTCAGTATGTCATACTGGTAATTCTGAATATCCACTTATTGCTGTGGTATATCTAGCTGGAGTAAGTCTGTTTGCTAAAGGATAAAACAAGAAACTGTTTTGAGGAGGGTTTACTGATTTCTTTTGCTTTCACGTGGAAAATAAAATTACTACAAAGGCTGCTCATACTAAATGGAGGTTCCACTGGGATTAGTGAGGATGCGGCGCCTCTGAGCAGAAGCTTCCGTCTCTGCAGGAGGAGATGTTTATGAGGAGAGGGCTGATCTTTAACAAAATCTGGTGCTTGAAGTAATATGCCACACACATTGTAATTTAGGACCTGATCCATGGAAGTGCGGTATTTGGATCAGCAGTTGGGTGCCTTGTGAATTTACAAACACAGCTAAACAGATTAGGTGAGGTTGGTAACTCACTGGAAATGTCTGTTGGTTCCTTTTGGCATCTGTCTGCAACTTTGGTCTCCAAGAAACATGCCTGAATGTATCTTCATTCTGTGCGGTGCTTGTAAGAATTTGTTTCCTTAAAGTGAGTTAATTAAGTAGGTTCTTAGCTATGCATTTATTTTAATCCTAGGGAACTGCTGTGTAAGAGCGTGCTGCATTTATCCTTTGTATCTACCAAAACTTCATAATCAACAGAAAAGTCATTATTAATCTGTTCATAATGCATGCATGTACGCAAAACCTGGATAGAAACCCATGCAATGTTCTGTGTGTGCACAGAAAGCAGCAAGGGGTATTCCTGCATCCAGATCTGACTCATTTTAAATTCAGGTTGGGGGAAAAATATCACTAGCAAGATAACATATCACACTACTGAAGATGATAGCTTTTCTTTTTGATTTTTTTTTTTTATTCTTCCCAGTGCTGAATGTGTGCATGAGCAATAGAACTCAAATGGAAGCACAGTGTTGACCTCTTAAGACAAGAATAAGTACAGTGCGTTTTCTTTGGGTCCTGTAGATATGTATTTAGTGTTTCTGTGTACATTCACTTTAGAGATAGTTGGAGAGGAGAAGATCTTTGTTTTAAATGAAGTAAAAAGCTGCAGGGTGAATGATGTCTTCTGCACGTGCCATAGAAGCAGCACAGCTCTAAACAGGGACCTGGGTTTAAGGAGGAGTGAATGTGTATTCATTTACATAACAGGCAGGTGAAACACATCTCTGCAATCGAATGCTGACTGTATAAGTAACTTTTAAAATCTTATAGCTTCTTCCATTTTCTCTTTATATTGTAGCTCTGATTTAGGGTTCACTTCTGGCACTGTGTGAGCTGTAGCACAGTGTGGTGTTGGTTCCTACTGGGCTTTCTTGGCATTGCTGAAACAAAAAATTATTTGTATAAGATGCTTAGCAAATACTCTGTACAAATTTGAATGTTGGGATGTTTCCTAGCAATGCATGCTTATTAGAAACTGCTACAAGTGCAAAACAGGAAACAAAGCAAGAAAATCCCTGCTCACGTGCAAAACATCATGTTCTGAGAGAGCCAAGCAACCTGTCCCTTTCACCCACCTTATGTTGGGTCGTGCCTTGGAGATGCAACGTCATGTCTACGTTGTAGGGGAGCAATAGGAGAACCTGCTGATCCTTGCATCCCACCATCAGAAGGTTAATGTCTAAATGAGCTGGCTGGCTTTCAGCTTTATTGAAATTATCATGGTACCATAAAGCAAGGGCAGCCGCCTTGCCTTGCACCTGCTGAGGCTCTGTGCTCCACAGTCTTTATGGAAGGAGCACTGGGAATATATTAATAACAAATGATTCGATGGTGGAAGGAAAAGGTTTGTAACAATGATATATCTGCTCATGGCTGTGCTTCCAAGGAAATCGCTGATAAATCTTTTTGATAACTCAGATTTGGGGGCAGGGGGTTGTCAGTGATGATAATTGAAAATTGGGGAAAAATACTTTTGATCCTGCAATTGCAGGATTTTGTTTTTAGGGGGGTTGGGGGATGTTTTTTCTATTTTTTTTTTTTTTTTTTAATTTTCAGTATTTCAACAAGTAGAAAAAATATCTCATGTAGAATGAAAAGCGCTTGAGTCCTAGCTATTACATATCCTTGTGGTTTGAAGGACACTTGTTTTTTAACATTTTCCAATTAGATTTTCTGGAATAAAACAGAAATATGGTCCTATATTTTGAAAACAAAATAATTTGTTGGTTTAAAGAAGGTATTTTGCATTAATTTTGGTAATAGTTGCATCATCTTGCTGAGCAGTTTGGTTGACTACAGTTTGATTATCTTTCATAAGAGACGTGTTGCCTAAAAACACCCTCTTTTTCTGCTCATGTCTGCTGTTTCCTACCTTGCTGACTCTTTGTCTCATCCATTAGATTTTTGTTAAAACTTCCAATTTAGTCACATCTTCTGAACTTCATGAAGTGCAATCTCTGCTGGGCAGAATACGCTGCTCTGTGGCCAACTCCTTTCCCTACCAAATCTTTCAGACCTCTCTTCCCGTGCCCTATTCCAGCACATTTCCTCTTTATATTCCCTGTCCAGACTTCTCTTCAAAAGCCTTTGCCTCTCCTCCAAGCTTCTATCTGTGGCCAAAAAAAATCTCACAGCCTCCCTCTCCTTGAGGAACACCCAACTGTGCTTGGGTTTAGCTCATGTTTCCAGTCCTGGGTTACCACTTCCAAGACCTTATTTCGCCATCCTGCAACAGTTTGGTGGAGCAGTGAGTTCATATAGATGAAGGCAGGTGGGGAGAGAAGCTCTGTTAGGTGTGATTGCTATCCAACCTAGCTGAATATGAGTAGCTCTGGTTTGGAAGCTGTGAACATATCAACATGGAGCTACAACCAAGTTAACAAGCCCTAACATAGCTCCACAGCTAGCGGACCAAACCTGCTGTATGCTGTGTTCAGCTTCAATCACAAGCAGAATTAACATACGTCAGCCTATATAAACACAGTATAATTTTATTTGTCTTGAACCTGCCTCAAAGGCAATAGTAGTTGCTATTAGTCTTTGAAATTCCTTGTGCCTCCTACTCAGGCTGTTGGGAGCATGGGTTCTGTTGCAAAATAGGTGATCTGTTGAGTGCAGAAATAAAGTTGTTGCCTCTTTCTCCGATGAAAGCAAGCGAAAAATGGTGATTGCACCACAGCTTGGCTCTGGTGTTGGTGAGCACTGCAGGAGTGCTGCTGGGCTGGGATGTCTTGGGCTGATGGTAAGAATTGGGCAGGTGTAGGAGTGATACAGAGATGCAGCCAAAATTTAATTTCCTCCAGAACTGTTCTGTGCAAGCTGCACAAACCTTCCTTAGCTGAACAAATACACTCAAAGACAATGATTTCCCATTTTCCTAGAAAGACATGTGGTACCAACTGCCTGTGCTCTCCCTCCTGGAGCCTTAACAAACAGTCTGTGCATTTGCATTTTCTCCAGTGGTCTCAGCAGTAAACTTCCTTCCAAAAAAAAAAAGAGGGAAAAAAGGAAATCTTATGTTCCCTGAATGCAGAATGAAATTACGCATTCTCTCTGTGTCTCATACATGCAGATACACAATTTAGTACTTTACATCTTCAAAGCGCTGTTCAAATAGGGACTAAGTCGTGTTTGTAAACACTTGCTTTGGGAGACAAGTTCAAATGGGGCTTAAGTCCCCAGTGAAATGTTGCTGGTCTCAGTCAAGCTCCTAGTGGACATTTGCCACAAAAGCACAGCACTGTTTGCTTGTATCGATAACAATTAGTATTATAACTCTGTGTTACAGCACAGCCCCCATCAAAGACACATTGTGCAGTGCACTGGGCATGCACAAAATCAAAGACTTGCACTGCCTCAAGATGTGAGCAGAAAGAAAAGGGGAAAAAAAAAAAGGCAGAAGTGATATGTTCTGTTTTGCTGAGGAGAAATTAAGAGCTGCAGTCCTCAAATAGAGTTTAACTGAAGCTTACTGCTGTCCTGATTTGTTATCAATTTTGCTAAGTCCAAGGTTAAATTACCAAATGGTGTGACCGTGGTCACAGGGGGAGTCTATGTCAAACCCAGGAACAGAACCTGGCACTCACAAGCCCATAGAAACTGTGTTAACTGGAAGGTTACCCTTCTTCTCCAAATGGAGTTTAATGAACATAACACACTTCAATAGGGTGTATTCAGAAGAAGTTACCCATTATGGATGTAATGTATGAGTTTTTCTCTCTTGGAAATAGGTTGCTCTTACTGGCCATTTCCTGGTCAGGTTTTGATGAGTCTCTTTCAGGCACAGTTCCCATTGAAACAGGTTTTCCTGAATGAGGACTTAAGGAACAAATGAATAAAGACCTCTATAATTGCTCTATAATGATTAAATGGTTCCCATGAGCAAGGCAGTTCAGAAGGACGTGCTTTCACTTAGCAACGTTTGCGCTGCCAAAATGAAATGGCCACATCTACTGCAGGCAGAACTTAATTCGTTATCGTTGCTGCTGCTGTTGTGTCAGAGCAGAGGTGGGGGCAGGGTCAGACCAGGAGAATGGTAGATTCTGTAGAAACACATGGTGTGGCCTTGGACTGCCATATTCTATCTTGGGCCTCTCAGGCTGCTTCCCTGGGTGCTGATGTGCCCATTTGCAATGGTTTCTTGATGCTGTGTTATTTCTGCCACGTTTGTTCTTGTTTGAAATGGTACTTGGACACAGGTGTCAGTGATGCAGTTTAAAGGCAATGGTTCTACAGAAGGAGAGAAGACGGATAGATCAACTTTATTTTGAGGTGAGGTGGAATCACAGAGTCATTAAGATTGGAAATGACCACTAAGATCATCTAGTCCAGCCGTAATGAGGTGCAAACCAGACCTGCAGGAGTGACCTGTTCTTCATGTTCCATAAATGTAGCCTAAAACAGATGCTTTATTTGTCTTTTTTGTTTGTTTGTTTTTAATATGCATTAGGATTTAAGAGAACGGACAAGGTTTGTATTGAGCTCTTGAGTAATGAAAACAGAGGAGCCTAAAGGAATGGTCAGAATCCCACTTGAGAAAGTCTTTCTCTTTGGGCCTGTGGGTGCTGGATCTAGTCCCAGGAGTGCTCTGGGATGTTAACGGGAACAGGAGGTTGGTGGAGGACTGTTACAAAGCAGCAAGCGGATACTATGGGAACAGAACTCAGGAAGGTGGAAGGCTGAGGCCTTCCTACCTGGTTTGGAAATGCTCAGCTCCCAGCTGGGCGTGCAGACTGGGTCAGCATCACCCAGTGAATGCTTGCTCTCCTAAATGTGGGAATGGCAACCCTCAAACTGGAGCCATCTTGGGAGATTTGCCTTCTGGTTGCCAAACAATGGAGTCGAATCTCTTGAAAATGAAGAGCTCATAAGAATAAGCTGTGCCTTGTCAGCTGTAAAGAGAGAAGAGCGTGCTGTTCCTCAGGGCCATATTCTAATCTCAAATGCACAGTTTGCATTACCATATAGCTTAAAAAAGCAGATATATCCAAGATATCATGTGAAGTTGTGTGTGAACTGCTCACGGAATCCAGTATCCTTCAGGAGATTTTCATGCACTCAGACATACCCAGCAATGCCATGGACTTCTGGTAGGTGGTCTGTGTTTTTGTGGCAAAAGGGTAAAAAGAAAGATGGGAAAGCCAAAGGGAAATGTAGGCACAGGAACACGATGCAGCAGAGTCGGAGCTGGATGATTCTAGCAGCATTTTACTTCGATGAAACATAGGGCTGGGGAGGGTAACGAGACCTGCAGTGGTACCTTTCAGAGCTGGGAAGGAAAGATAATACATTTTGAGAAACTGTGTTATTTGTTTATTTGGTTTGGGTTGCTTTTTTTTGGTAGTTGTTCTTATTCCTTGCAACAGGATCAAGTAATCTGGACCAGTCAAGCCAGAAATAATTGTTATCAACAGCTGATTAGTGTCTGACCTCAATCTGGCTGCTGGAAAACAGCTGCCAGTGTCACAAAAACCTATCCTGGCAGCAAGCAGTGGTGAGGAGCCACAGAAACATGGGGCCAGAAAGGATCTCAGGTCATGCAGGCAATGAACAGGTGTCTTTTCTGTCTTGCCAGGCTGAATATCAAAGTCCATGAGTCCCAAGTGCAATACCTTATGTCTATGGGAGCTTGGAAGGTGTGGGTTTCAAGAGCAGTGGATGGCAATGGTTCCTCACAGAGCCGTGCTGCAGGATGGAGCTGCATCAGTCCATTCCAACCCCTATGATTCTGTGATCTACTGCTAACAGTTGGGCTTGCAATGGGTAACTGAGGGTGCTTGTGGTCATATGAGAGTGTTTCTTGGGAGGTTCAGGTTGGATATTAGGAAACATTTCTCCTCAGGAAGAGAGTGGTGAAGAGGGAGTGGCGGGGTCACTGTCCTTGGAGAAGATGGTCCAAGAATCATGGAGATGCAGCACTGAGAAACATAGTGGGTGTGGTCTGGGGTTGGGTTTGGGGATCTGGGAAGTCTTTTCCAATCCTAATGATTCTATGATTCTAGGCAAACTTTAGCACGGTGTTGCATGGAGCTGTATAAAGTGTGAGACATCTTACTCTACGCTCAAGCACAGCTTGCCTTGCTGTTGCAGTTCTATCTCCTGTTGCCACGCAGACTGAGAATCATAGAATTACTAAGGCTGAAAGAGACCGCTCAGATCATCTGCTGCAACCATCAACCCATCACCACCGTGCCCACTAACCATGTCACTCAAACTTCTTCCCCATCCGCAAGGTTAACCAACATAACTCATGCTAAAATGGTTTGCACCATGGTGGCTTCTCAAACACTGGCTGAACCACCACTGCATGCCCTAAGGAGACCTCTCTGGTTCAACTCTGCTAAGCCCTGAGCAGAGTTTGAAGCCTATTATATGCACTGCATAGGCCCAAGGCAGGGGTGGCTCAGGGTATGGGGCTCAGCAGATGAGAAGGAAACACCCCAAAGGAGCCATGCTGTCATTGCAGCCGCTCTGACAGCACAAGAGGCATGTGTGGGGAGTGGGAACAGAATGAAAGTAAGCTATTTTGAGCATCTGAGAACACAATGCAAGAAAAAAGAACAATGAAAATTCTGAAGCAGCACTTGAGTGGTGTTTTTTTTTTTTTTGTAATTTTTGTTCTGCCACTCTTTGATGTATCACCTTTCTTATTGATTTTCTTTTCTTTGCACTGAAAATATGCATTATCTTCCAGTCCCTTTTCAGTGAAGTAATTCTAAAATGAAAACAAACCACACATTTGGCCAACCCTGCCTTAAAATTACACATCAAGAATGTTTCCAGTGACAAATACTTTCAAGGCAAACAAACTGAAGAGAAATTAAAAAATCTCTGTGGGGCATAAATATGTAATTACACTCACACAGGGAGCATTTTATCAGGTAAACCATCCTACTTTGTTAATTGAAATGCTGCAGCACAAGGTTTTTTGACAAAGGGGCTGAATATGTATGTGTATTTCTCACTGCTGCTGTTCCATTTCTCTCTTCCCTTTCCCCCTGTGCTCCTGCGATGGGGTAGTGATCACTCCTGGTTTCTTTGTTTGAATATCCTCATTTCTACCACCTCCACTTTATCCTGGCAGGGAAAGTTTTCCTTTTGCTGGAGGCACAGGTATGTGGTTTTGGTTGTTGCTGCTGATTTAAAACAAAACAAATCCCGGAAAATAAATCTTTTTCTTAAATAAAAGAAGGAAAGGGTGCCACAAGATTGTCCCATACACTCCCCAACTCAACGGTGTCCCCAACCGGTGGTGAGGAGAAGCAGTGCTGAGCCTTCCTCTCAACGTGCCAGCATCTTGTCCAGGTTTCTCTTCTTCCTGAGGACCAGTGGAGAATAATGTTGTTGTTACTGTCCTCTTTTGTGACCCATTGCCTCGTCTGATCTTTCTGTTGCATTTTCTCTCCTAATAGGAGGTACAGAAAGCATTCCAGTTGCAGAGCCTTTGGCCAATGTTGTGTAGGGAAACTCAGAGAGGTTCTGGTGTTTTTCTTAAAGCACCTGAGTTTGAATGTTCCATATTTCCCTTTCTGATTCATTCTCATTTCTGTATTTCTCCATAGACACTTTCCTTTCACAGTTCTGTTTCCGATGTCCCACTTCATATAATCTGGACTCTATTTTCAGTCTTTTTGTCTGCTCTGTTGTTCATTTTGAACAGAAGAGCAATGGAAGAACTGACATTTCCAGAGGAGGGCTTTACCATGCCATGCATCTCTCAGGGTAAGTCACTTAGTCTGTCAAATACGTGTAGACCTCTAACCCTCTTGAAAAATGCTCAGAATACATCTGTGTGATCTCTCAGCCTCTCTCTGTGTCTTTCATCTGCTTTTACAGCGTTGACAGCATCAGCGTGTCCTCCCGTAGAAGTGCTGTGAGTGAATAACTATGGGCTGTGAGTTATTCAGAAACTAAAACACGGTGGTTAAAGACTGAGAAAGTGCCTGATGACATGGCTTTCTGCTCTTAGGGCCAGAAAACATAACGCTTCCATGTGATTTGGGCGTGTGGTTGAGACGCGTGAGGAAAAGGGATGAAAAATGAGCCAAGAGCAAAACAGTCCTATTAAGCTGAAACGTTGGAAATAGGAAGAGTCTCAAGCTGAGCTCCACCTTTATACTTAAATTATAATATTACAGGCTCTCAAAATAAGAGGCCTGGCACAGGGTGCTTTTGTGTAAGGTACTGCCTGCCCCGTGGAGCTGAAAATCTTGGCACAGGAGCAGAGAGGGTCATAGAGAGGTGGAAACAAGTTTGGCCAACATGGTTGACATCAACGACAGTGGCCCAACAGCTGTCAATCAATTTGGACTTCAGAGCATGGAGAAGAGATTTGGAATGGTGGCAAAGTATGGGATGCATACCAAGAATGTCCTCATGGAAGCAGTTGGGAAGAAAGTGTGGAACTGGTGGGCGCTGAGATGGGAGTCAGGTCTGTCAAGGTATTATTACTTGTTGGTAGTGACTGAAAGATAGTAGTTGCGTTGGGCTGTGTTTTGAGTTTAGTCTCTGGCTTTGCTGCAAAAACTGTTTTGCTCTGCATAAGTATCTAAGTACTCCTTCAGATCTGCCAAAATAACACATGTAGGCAAGAGCTGTTTTCTCTCTAACTCTGAATATTGAATAATTTTACACAAAGAGTGTCAGGTTCAGTTGAGTCCCATTGACTCTTTAGTGTCCTTGGCCGGTGTGCATCCCTTCTGAGTCACATTCACAGGAGGACTCGCCCATCTTTTCCCCTTCCCTTTCTTTGTGTTTTGAGCTGTGGGGTGGATGTTTGCTCAATAAACAATGTTTGAAGTCAGTTGTCTCCAGGTATCTGTGTTGACTGAAACCACTGTACTGTGGCAGAGAGTGCAAACAGAGTAGCTTAGTAGATTCTGTTATGGTTCACGTGAAGCCCTCAAACACGTCTCATGAGGATTTCCTTAGTGACAGATCAGTGTATGCTTGAAGGAGTCTGACACTGTGTGATTGTTTCTTTTTTAATCACCATTATTTTCCTAAAATACAAGATTGGCTTATTTGAATGTACAAAAGACAAGTAAAAGAATCTTGCACCAATTAGACTGGAAAGCTTGTTATTCAGATATTCAACTCTAATTCTACACCTTTATATTTTCCTAGGAACATCCTCCTTGGGCATTTAGCATGTCCTGGACAATTGCACATGGGTCCTTCAGGACAACCACAGCACTCAGCACTGAACTGTGAGGGCTGGGAATGTGGTGACAAACACCTAAGGAAGAGGGGAAATATGATTCTGTGGTTTACTTTATTATTTACCGAATGACTTGCATTCATGCTGAAAATTGGTATACTATGGTACTGCCCTGACAATATCTGATAGAAATTTCCAGGCGTTTTAGGTGACATCTTTTTCCTTGAATTGTGGTTCTGTACAACAAAAATACTGTAATTTCAAATTTGTGCTTCAATGTGTAATTTCAAAATGTGCTTGGACATTTTGCTCTTTCTAATGGGTGAATCCGTTTCAGTGCCTGCTTTCTCTTTCCTATAATGTTAATTAATGAATTCAGCCTGGTTTTGCAGGGAGCCGTAAAACTTACTCTTGATGTTTGGTAGGAAAGTTCAATTAATCCAAACTTTGGTGCCAACTGAAAGTCCACCAGTCTGTGGCCATACAAAATCCCTCCGTGACTCCAAATGATGAGACCAGGCCAAACTCAGCTGCAGCCTGTGATGCAGTTGTAGCTGGATGAGGTGTTGAAGTGCCAGTTGGACTGTGTTATTTCCTAGTAAGGCTGCCCTATCTCTTTTGAAGAATTACTGAAACTCCTCAGAAAAAGGGAAAATAAATTTCCCACCCCTTTTTTGAAAGACCAAAATACCTTCCATAGAATATAGAGATATCTTAAGGAGATATTGTAGCTGCTTTGTTTGCATTCATCATCAAAACACACCTCTGGAATATCTTGTTCTTTACTCCTTTGGGAGTGTGCTGCAGTTTGGAGGCAGATGGAGGTAACGAAGAGGTTCGTGGGTAACGTGGTACAGCAGAATTCAGGCACAGCACATCTTAGCAGGGCTAAGGTTACAAGACTGCAATGGTCAGAAAGAGGGAGTGATGCCAAACAAATCGTAAAACAGCCTGAGTTGGAAGGGACCCGTAAGGATCCTGGAGTCCAACTCCTGGTTCTGCACAGGAGCACCTGAATATCAGACCAAAATGTATGAGGAACAGTTACAGCAGTTGGGAAGCAGGAGGGAAAAGCCATTTGTATGAGCACAACGCTGGACTGGTTGGATAAAAAACCTGATTTGTATAGATATTTCTTGGGTAGAAGCTCAAAGAGAGACGGGAAAATTTCCAGGCTGTTTGCTGGCCTGCATTGTCCAACACCTGTTTTTAACTAAATCATCACAACTACCTTAAACTATCTTCACATCTTATCCTGAGCCTGATTTGCTTTGGGAATAAACAGTGATGTTTCTTCATTGCCTTTGTTCATTTAATTTGAACATGCTGGAGCCACTTTTGCCTGCGTAAGCATTAGCAAACTTTTTCTGGCATAAGTTAACTCCTGTTCAATGACTTGTGGGCAGGTACTCATACAGAACGTTGCTGAAAGGCCAGGCAGCAGTCTGTAACTTTTTGGAAGGGTAACTTTTGTAGTAGTGTTACACTAAACATGACTTCAGGCTTTGACGGATCCATCTGATGGACTTTGCCTCTCATGGACCTCAACGGCCTCACAAAAACCCTGGTTGTAATCTGATGTTCTCTAAATGGAATTAGAGGAGAACAGAGTGTATGGCATGTGAATGGGCCTGAAGGATGCTGAAGGGCTCAAGTGTTGAGCTCACTGGCATAGCTCAATGTCTTCGGCCTCGTTAGAAGAGTTGTACAACCCAAGCAAGTTGGCAGATCTACTAAACAAGAATTATGCTTTTTGACAGACTCTGTGGTTTTGTTTCTGAGTGATGCAGATAGTAGTTTTGAAGGGAAAACTGCTCTCCAATTCCCCTTCATATTCACATCCAGCTTCCCTTTAAAACCTGTCCATTTTCTTGTCCCTGCAGCATACGTCAAAGTGCTGCTACAGGACCTTGGTGCCTGGGAGCTGCAACTTCTGCCCTGAAACAGCTTGGCTTGTTTTGATATATTCTCATGCTGATGCCAGTTTTCTGTCTGAATAGGCTTCCTTGCCTTGCTGTACTTACTACTCTGCCATATTTCTACAGGGAAAGCTGAATGTTTTTCCATCTTCTCTTGGAAGACTGAAATTCCCAACTCTCCTACCCACTGAATGAGGCACACTGCTCTACCATGGCCCTGCAGAGGGAAGGTCAGTGATGCTTCCCCAGTTCTCTGGGCTGTATCTGCCATGGCATAGGACTGCACTTCAGCAAAAGGAATTTGTATCTTCCCATGTTTCTTCCTTCAGCACCTGTGAAGAAGTACCTTTCTATCTCTCTTTCCTCTCAGATGGATGATTCTTGCTTCATTTCACCTGGCCTCCTTACCCACAATCGTTCTGTAGGGCTGGTTAATGAAGTGTCAGTGTAAAGAAGTGTCCTGTGCGTGGCCATCTCTACAAGGACTTGCCTGCCTGAGCTTTGCAATTATGTGATTTTAATTGGCTTTTAATTTGGGGAGATTATTTCTTATACTTAGATGAAAACCACAGAGGTGTTGTTAATATGTAGGTTAGAAATTGGAAGGGGGGGAAAAAAAAAAGTGACTGAATTGCTTCTGAGCTCACACAGGAAAATTCACATTTACTTTCCCATGTATTTAATGTGAAATATACCAGAAAGTCCATAATTAGCAAATTATAAGGATTTAAAACCTATATTGCAAAAATACATTTCTGTGGCTCTGGAGGTTGCAAACATGCTTTCCGTTTAGAGCTGTATGTTGCATTTATGCTGATTTAATCATTCATTAAACATTAGTAAGAGGCCAATTATGCTGTTCAAGAATAAGATGTTTTACGAGAAAATGACAAAAAGATACATGTAATCATTGAAATGCCAGTTTACAATCAGATAGGATGGGAAATAATCCCTTTAGCAAGCTTAAGCTTTTACATATTAATGGCAACATTGGGGAGAGTGGAAAGAGGGCTTTAACAGCCTTGCGGCCTTCTGGTCCTAATCAGAAAGTGAGTGCTTACAGTGCTCTGGACAAAAATATAATGAACTGTTTTACTCTGTGGCAGAGACCACGCGAAATGCTTTTTAATTGTCCTTGCTGTGGCTTAAGTGCACGTCTACTGACAGACGTATAAATACAGATTCGAATCTCGCTCTGGCTCTCGCAAGAGATGAGATGTGCTAAGAAGGGAAGGGGATACAGGTCCACTGGGACACCTTCATGCTTGTGTTTCTGAAGTTCCATGTCAATCACTTTGTAGAAAGAGGTGGACAGAGGGAGAACATACTGTAAAATCACGATTCCTGTGGAATCAGGGTGACGGGAACTCATTATACCATCTCTCTTCTAAGACTTGGGGACACCCAATGAAACTCTTAGGTGACAGGTTCAGAATTAACAGAAGGAAGTGGTTGTCCAGACACAGTACTGTCAAGCAGTGGAACTCCTTAATGCAGGATCTGATGGATACTATGAGCTTGCGTAGGTTCAAAACACAAGTAGATAAATTCATGGGAGGGGGGAAGAAACCAACATTTGATATACGTTAAGCACAAAGTTCCTTTTGCTTCAAAGCTTCTCAGCTGCAAATTTTTATTCACTGGGAAAAGATGTGATGTGTGTGCTAGTCTGGTTTGGGTTGGGCTGCCCAGGGAGGTGGTAGGTTCACCATCCCTGGAGGTGTTCAATAACTGTGGAGATGTGGCACTGAGGGATGTGGTCAGTGGGGATGGTGGGGGTAGGATAAGGTTGGCATCTTGGAGATCTTTTCCAATCTTAATGATTCTATTATTCAGCAGCTCATCCTCAGCCGTTTGCTTTCTGCAGCTATTGTTGGGGAGGAATGTAACTAAGAGACCTTTGAGCTGAACCATCACGGCTGTACTTATGTTTTCATGTGTGTGCATATTTATATATATACATCAGTAAAAGACGTTTTTTTAAATTTCATTTTGTGACGTTGCACAGATTCCTGTGAGAAAAATACTCAGCATTGGTTCTCTCAGATTTATGATGCATCAGAAACCTAAAGAACATCCAGCAAACCATGGACTGCGCATGGAGGAAGACTTCTTTGGTGTGCTTGAAAAGGCTGCTTCACGGCCAAGGAGCTACAGAGGTAAGCTCAGAATGAAGAAAACAAGACATGACTCACCACAATTGCTAGTTTTATTGTTCACATGAACTCTGCTCCCAGGTGTCTCACCTCTGAGCCTCTCCAGCTGCTTTGTGTCCTGATATATTCTAGTTGCCAGGATCGCTCAAACCTTGGAGTAAATCTGTCTTCCTCTCTGAGTGCATCTGGACCGAAGGGTGAGTAGGCTTGGGCAAAGAAAATCCACCATGATCTGAGCAAACACCCTGTCAGCACAAAAAAAAAAACACATCCAGGAAGCCCAAAACTTTGAGGACTTGTTTCCAATGAAGAAAATGGATGTAGGACTGAGAAGTCCTGAGGCAAGAGCACAGAAAACAGGGAAGCCCTGGATGAGTTGCGGGTGGGTTCCATACAAACCAGCAAAATATCACTCCAGCTTCCCAAGGCCATGCCAAGCATTGACCACCTTGTACATCTGGCCACCCAACCATTCAGCCCTCTTTTTCCAAATCCAGTTGGTCAGCTGTGCCCGTTGCCATGCTGGCCTCTGGGCAACAGACCCGAGCAGTGCTGTTGAGAGGGAGAAAAATGTATTCCAGCGATAGTATTGAAGGGTTACCGCTGCCAAACACACTGTGTCTGTGGAAACACCTGTTGAGTAGCTGTTGCAGTGGGCAGAGCAAGATGAAGAAAGACAGCTGTAAAGGTGCCAGCAGCAGTAGGAAGCTCTACCAAGACTGCTTTGTGCCAGTTAGAGATGTGCCAAATTATTTGGCTGCATTTCAAATATCTGGGTGTCCACTACATTTGCCAGCTCGTACTCCCAGGGAATATTTCAGCATTAACACCACTACTGCCGTGCTCCCGCTGCACTTCCATTTTAATTTCAGTCTTTATGTTTCTGCGTTGTTTTTTCCTTTCTAGCTCCTTTCCACATCTGTGGCATGCGAAGGAAAGCCCAGTATTGCAGTGCAGAGCCCAAAATAAAGGCTGGGATGTGCAGTTGGTAGGAAGACAAAGCATAGCTGTAAAGTTCTTTTGGCCACTGGTTTGTGAGATATTCTGGCTTTTTTTTTTTTTTCCTCTCTCCTCTTTTTGTTTTCCTTTTCCTTTTCCTTTCCCCCCCCAGAGAATCGTAATTTTACCTTTCACAAACAATTTGCTAACCTGCACACTTCTCCTACCTGCCCATCTTGAAATCCTTGGAACTGCAGAGCTCAGCTTTGGGAAGTGGGAATGGGGCTGAAATTCGAAAGTTGGGCTGTTAAGGTAGAGATAGAATAGCAAAACATGGAAACTCTCTGAATGTTTCACGTCTATTCTGGAGTGTTTATGTACCATCCATTGCACTGGCAATATCCACTGAGGAATGAGAGAGCTCACAGCTGGAAGGAGAATTTCTCTCTTCAAAGAAAACCTTTCATGATTTAAGAGCACTCTTTTTATACATGAGGAATTGAGAGAAAAAAGAAAAGGAGTTGTAAAATAACAACAATCTGTTTTTGATAATCATCTTTTCTCTCAAGTGCCCAAGGAGTGTAGAGCCAGCCCTGCCCCTTTCCTCTTCCCCTTTCCCTGTAAGAAGGCCGTATTATAAATCCATCCACTGTTCACAACAGACCCTAGAGGCATGCCCAACATTAAGTTTCTTCTTGTTTTGAAAGCCAAAATGAACAATGAAATCTCAAATAATTGAATTCTTCCTCTAATAGTTCCTTTCCCTGCCTGGCACAAGGCTCTTGTGGATCTGCAGCTGTTTTACCTGCAGAAGATAAATTCAGTGCATCCTACTAGGATGAATTCAAGTCTAAACAACCCTGTTCCTGAATTTCTTTGTCTACATCATGGTCTGTTCATTGCTTCACAGAAGGTGTGCTTAGTTCTGGTCTGGGGACTCAGGAATGGTGTTGCTGTTAGGCAGTGGGCTGGTTGGTGTCCCTCCCTGCAGCTTTGTTTTCTGTGCTTTTGGCAGCTTTCTACATTTTTTTTTTTTGTGTGTGTGTGTGTCTTCTCTCATGATACATTGTGTGGTGCATGGATTCATTCCTTTTGTTTGTACTATCTGATCTAAGGTTAAATGGTTAAAATGAAAATCTCTCACACGCTTTTCCTTACAACGTGGTCTTTCTCAATAATAAATCTCATTTGTTAAAGAAAAACAAACCTTTGCTTTTTGAATGAGAAAGAGAAAATGTTGCACCATACAAATTGGCAGAAACCCAAATGTGTCCAGGACAACTGACTGTTCTACACTGAGCTAATATTCCAAACACTCCTTTTTCCCATTAGACCTTTCTTTTCCCAAGCACTCACCAACCTGCTCCTCATCTGGATGGTTTAAGCCAGGATCAATAACTGAATGCCTGGCTTATTCTGATTTTACCTGCAGTTGCATGTCAAAGAGCTAGCAAGCAGTCGTACTTCAGTAGGGCTTGCAAGTCTAAGGTTCATCTTTGCTCCAAGACAATGGGGTCATCTTACAGAAATCCTGCAGCTCTCTTCTTGTCTCTGTACTAGCCTGAGAGCAAAGGAAAGAGCCACTTGGTCTCTGAGCTTTCAAATGTCCAATGGATCAACAAAATTATCTCTTCTTGAAAACTTGCTGGCTGGATCTCGTAAATAATGAGAAAAGTCTTTGGCTGTTGCCTTGGCCACATCAAACTTTTCTCCAGACAACCAGAAAATGCATCTTTCCTATTAATCTTCCTGGCTTTGATGCCAGATTCATGGGTTATGGTCTGTTCATCCTGAGAAAATGTTATCTGAGTCAATATTTAGACAGAATAAGCCTTAATCACAACATAGTTATGCTTCATTAAAGAGGTTTTTCATTCGCTTCATTCGGAAAATAATGCAGAATGTACCAGAAGCAAACAAATTGGGTAGATTTCCTATTCATGAAAACCTTCCTGTTGTTCCATAAAAATAAAGGGCTAATTACTTGTTCAGAAGGATTTCTTTTCTTTTTTCATAGGAGAAGCAGGGATACGTTTTCATGACCTTGCTAGTGTGGATAGACTTGCCGGATGGCGCCCAGTTTTCCTTTTGCTGGAGTAGACTCTGAATGACAGACAGTTGTGCCCTTAACCCTTTCCTTAGGTACCAGGGGAGGAACAAACCCAGGTACCTGAGCATGCTGGGGCCACCCAGCTGGGAAGAAGCTCTGCAGGATAGTACCTGGAGTCATGTGGACACCAAGTAGAACAGGAGCCAGCAGTGTGCCCTTGATGCTTTGAAGGCTGAAGATAAACTGGGCTGTATTAGGCAAAGGATCACCAGCAAATCAAGAGAGGTGATTCTTCCCATCTATTCAGCTCTGGTGAGGCCACACCTGGAGGATTGTGTCCAGTTCTGGGCTCTCTCCAGTGCAAGAGAGACCAGGGCATGCTGTAGAGAGCCCAGTGTAGAGCCACCAAGGGTCTGGAGCAGCTCTGCTGTGAGTAGAGGCTCAGGGCGATTCCATCCAGGTCTGTGAATACCAGGAGGGAGGTGTAGAGAGGCAAGAGAGGCATTGCTGTGTGCCCTTGCAGAAAGGCAAGGCACATCCGGGTCTCGGCAGCATGGATACGTAGAGCAGAGCACAGGCATGGCAAATATGGCCTCAGAGCCCCTCTGCACTGCCACGTGGCTGTATTACCATAGTAACTGACCATTCAGCTGTCCTTAATGTATTTCTTTATCCTCCTAACATCCTGGCGAGGTAAAAATGTGTTTTTGTCTCCATGTAGCAGGCTGTGTGCAGTGGCTCACCCAAGGGCACTCAAGCAATGCTGTTGCTCCTCTTGCAGTCTAGAACAGCATAGAAATACCAACGCTTTCCCTTTTTCCCACTGTAAGGAAATAGGTTGCAGTTCCTTCTCCCTTCCTACGCCCATAAGCTTAGACCAGGCAAGCAGTGGGGAGGCTGCAGAAAAGTCTGTCCCTTTCTCCAGGGCATGGAAGAGCAGATGATTTTGCCTGCAGTGCTCATAAAAAAAAAAAAAAAATTGATTTCTTTCATCTCTTTCCTGTGCAAAGGCCAGTGCTGAGCCCAGCAGATTATTCAATAACATCCCATAAAAAATATTAAACTTCTATATCGGAACCAAATTAAAATTGTATTTCATGATGTGAACAAAGGTACCCAAGTTGACTTCGTCGCTCTCCCTCTCCTTTTTCAAATTTAATATCGCACAGAAGAGAGAAATGAAATCTGTATTTAAATGACTGTGGAACATTGTGCATTTAAAGTGCACAGCAAGTCACTCCCTAAAGCACTCCATATGATATGTAAATCTTTTGATCTTTCACAAAATGCATGAGTTCCATAAAGAATAATGAGTACTAGCTTGGGAAGTACAATATTGACTGTCACTGTAGTGCACTTAGCCACAATTATTATTTGCATGGCTTTTGCAACATAACTGGAGGGGAGAGTCCTGTGAATATTTTTAATGCATTCTAATAGCTGCTAAAAGAGATTTTATTTTATAATAGATGCATTCTTTCTTTTGGGTCTACAAGCATTTTTTTCAATTTATTCATTACCTTTTTTTTTTTTTTTAACTCTTTATAAAAAAGCATCTATGGGGAAAAGCAGAGGAGCATAGAAGTCCTGAGGATAGAAACAACTGAGGTCCTGCCCTGCCATTAGCTGCAACAAAGCAGGGAAATTGAGAATGTTTATTTATTCTTTCAGCCAGTCAGAAATGTTTAACCTTATCAATGATCTTAGAAGCGATCTCCCTGAGAAATCTTGAAGTGATGCACTCTTTGAGATGCATTTGGGACAGGCCAAGGTGTAAATGTATGCAGATTCCCTTAGGATCAGTTTTTCAGTTGCAGCTGAGGTTGGCAGAGTCTTCGACACCAATCAGGCATGTTGCTCCTGAGTTTCACCATGGGAAGGATTTCAGTGCCTGGGTATGGTGACAGTAGGGGCTTATTTGCAATACTAGCTGTGGGGAAGGAGAAGCTGAGCTTTCCAGTCTGCTTGCTGAGCTTTTCCCATGCTTTTTTCCCCAGCTTTCCAGTGATGCACAGCACAGTCTCTCCTGGACATGGACAAGCAAACCCTGCCTTCCAGAACCAGAAGTTTCTCTCTCTGGGATACCAGCACCTTGTATGTCCACCCAGAAGATGCAAAGACTATAAGCTTACAGCGCGGGAGAATGAGGTAAGAATAACCATGGCAAAAACCATAAATGAAATATAATTAGCTTATTACTATTAATGCTTTCTGGTTTCTTCCCTGAAGCTCTCAATACCTGTCTGAAGGTCTTTTTGAAGTAGTTTGATGTATTTATTACTTGCCCTGCTATACAGCTCGGAAGCTGCTTGTTTCATAGAACAGACCTTTCCTCCTATCAGGGAGCAGTGATTCCTAACAGTTCGTATTGATCTGGTCTCAGGGTCTGGCTTATCAAGCCAAGTAACTTTCTGTTGTTTTTGGCCTCAGTTTCTCTGACTGTAGAATGACCATTGTGCTATTTTCTTTCTTTGTAAAGGCACTTTTAGGGCCTGAGGAGAAAATATTGTAATTAAAGTCATAGCTGAACAATAATAGGGCATTGCAATAGACAGCTGCTCCTCTGATTTGAATCAGGCTTCCAGAGGTCAAAGTAGTGAAGAATTAAAGGACACTTTATGAGACCAGTGCAGAAAAAAAAAAAAAAAAGCACATTTTTACCCAAAACTGAACGTATGATTTTATTTTTTCAGCCTTTTCCACCTATATCACAACTTACACAGGATGCAGGACTTGAAAAATTTGTTCTGTCAATGGCAAGAATACATAAAAATCCCTTTGTTTGGGTCAGACACATCACTGGGACACACCATTCCTATTTTTTTAGTGCTCTTATCCTTAAAGGTTTCAATCCTCCTCAATGCTGTATATTCAATAGATTTTTTTAAAACACAGAGAATGGTATAGATCTTTCCAGTTTCTCTTCCTGGTGCTGAATTTTCCTATTTTTTGTTGTATGACTTTTAGTTTCCCACTTTAGAAACATTGTTCCATTCACAAGTCCATCTTTAACGATTAGAAATAGCCAGTGGAGTTTAGGTTGAATGACCATATTGCTGTCTGATGCTTTCATGTCTTTCTTTTTAAATCCCCTTTCATCCACATCATTCCAAAAATGAATTCCTCTGTGGGAACATTTATTAGAAACAAGCTGCACCAGTTCCCAAAAAAATCTACTGAACTTATTTACCTGGTAAGACTTGTAGTAATTTTCTATAACATATTGCCATTTATTATGCTCTGGAAAGGCACTATAAAGGCACTTTCAAGAGGAGAAAACCAAGAAAGATTATTCATTTCACATCCTCGTGCAATTCTTTTGTAGGTGGCTTTCAACAAAGGGTGATATTGGATTACATTCATTTTGGTTCTTAATAAACTAGTAAATCTCCCATTGTTCTATGTTGTCCAATTATAAAAGCAATGAATATGAGACTAAGCACTTCAAGATAACCATAGCTTTAAAGATAGACAAAAAGCTTTATAGATTAGGATCAGAATAAAACTGCCATTTTTGTAGCGTTTTGATGAACAATATTTTGTGAATTAAAGCTTTCTCTCTTAGGAGTGTCAATAAATTACTCTTTAAGTAGAAACCACTGCAAACCTCAGGAAGAGTTTCCTAATATCTATGCCGCTGAAAAGGGAAGGAAGTAAATCCTTCCTAGAAGTCATTTGCTTGCTGTCTGAAGAGGCGATTATGGAGGGTATTTCTTGAGGTCTGTTTGCCTGTAGAAGTGATCTGTTGGGATTTTCTTCCTGAATCATTTCTGTTGCCTCCTGTTCAGGATGCGGTGCCTTTTTGCACGTGCTTCTTAGCTATACTTATGTTCCAAGAATGGATCCTTCAGCCCTTTATAAATGCTTAATTGGCAACAAAAGCTGTCATTAGCATTTTGAAAGCAGAATTTGGGTATTTTCTTGTTCATAAGCAAGGGTTTCCAAAGTGGAAAGAACTGCTTCTGAGAGGTCTCTAGACGTAATGAATTAAAACAGTATTGGCAACTGTTTTAAATACACTGGGCAGAGGCTGGACCATTTTAGTAAAATTTTAAGCATCAGAAGTTGGGGAAAAAAGAATTCTAAGCCTCAAAGTGCTTAATGAGGTCATGAGCTGGGATCGTTGCCTTGTTCAACTCTGTAAGAATTCATATCTTGCTTACAGAAACATCTATTAATCTACTGACTGCCAACAGATTCTTTGTCAGCACATCCTTAATGGAAAGTAGAGCCCTCCACATTATTCCTAACTTGCATACAGCCTTGCAGAATTGTCACGTGGCATGACTTAGTGCTGTGAATCTGTCCATTGGCAGAGGGGAACCAATGACATGTGGCCCTCTCTGATGGTGACACAGGGTAAACATCCCATCCAGTTGCTCATCCTAGTTGTATGCTAAAGCACAAAGTAAAAAGAACATACATACATAGAGGCCAGTTTGATAGAGGGGAAAACAGGTCATGAGAGATGTGAAACGAGGCACCTGGACTGATGTGGGGAACATCTAGGTGTCGGAGCCCAGGCTTCATGCCTTTGTATCATCCATGGAAAGGTCCATTGCCCATCTGCACCCTTGACTTGGGCTGGGATGAATTTTTGCATCATAAACCTACTACAGCCCCAGAGAGAACATGAACTGTTCTGTCTCTGAATGCAATATGGAAGGGACACCGTGCTTGCCAAGAGTGGCAGCAGTATTAGCAAGCTCAAAGGAGAAACAAAAACAGAAGAGAAGATGCTTCCCCGCAGTCAATCCTCTCCTCACACACGTACCCTCTCACTGTTTCCCAGAATTTCAAGCACTTTTGCCTCTTCTCGGATGGCTCTTCAACGAGAGAGATTGCTGCTGGGTAAAAATAATTCTTGAGCTCAGGATTGTCAGTACCATCATGGGACCATGCCTGAAAACACAATCACACTTTTTGATCAGTTCTGCTGGAACAACCTGTTGTCTTTTATAATAACATTTCCATTGGGAATATTCAGATGCAGAGTCTAAAAAGAACCATTTCATAGCACACGGGCAACTACACACACAGTGACTTTGCATTCTTATCTTTTTGATTTTCCAGTGGGTGTATTTGCCTATTTCTTTTTTCAGACCGCATCCATCTGCTTCGCCGTTCCTACAAAAGCTAGTTTACATGCAATAATTGCCATTAAAAATGTGGGGGAAAAGCTCATTGCACAAATACATTGCTTTGCTCCTTCTGAAGCCCACAGAAGCTACAAAACTGCACGAGGTTGATTGATGGATGGCTTTATTTAATTATTACTTTCAGAAACGTGTTCTCTATCTTACTTATAGCAGGTGCAGGCTGTGACGTGGCATTTGCTCTGGTAATTATGCAGGTTTTTCTTGTAAATAGCAGAACAAGTCAGGATGAAAGATAGCGCTGCCCTCAGGTTGTGGGAAATTATTCAGCTTTCTCTTTACCAAATTTCAAATGATACGTGTAAATGATAAGGTCGCTTTGATTCCTGCTGCACCTCCCACCCCCAGTTCTGTACTCCTGTGGCATAAAACTGGGAGAGAGGGTGGGAGTGGGACTGAAGGTGGATGTGTGAAAGGGACAGCTTGTGCTGTGGCTCGTGATGAGCGTTGTTACTGCAGCGTGGGAGGAGAGTGGATGAGAAAGCTGGCTCAAGTGCCATGCACTGTGGTATAGTCTTTGGAGAGTGAAAGTTGAAGTGGCCTTTTAGTGCTTTTCAACGTGGGGAAGTGCAGCCAAGCTCCCAGCCACGTGCCCACTGGCTGCCTATGTCAGATCTCCTCACATATCCTCCATCCTGTGCTTCTTCCTCTTCTTTGTGTCTGTCTGAAGGAGTAGGTGCTTGGATTTTCTCCGTTCTCCACCTCCCTATCCCATGTTTCTTTCCCTAAATGAGGGATGAATAGCAGGTGCCATGCTGGGTGTACTCAAATCCATCTCAGCAAAAAATGCCAAGGTTCAGTCATGAATGCCAACATTCAGTCACCAGGAGATCCTGCCACAGGAAATGGGACCTCCAAAGAGCCACTGTCATCCTCAGCCTGTAAACTCTTCCTTGAACTTTTCCTTCCCTCGGGGTCCAAGAATACCACCTATGGCTGGCTCAGTGCTGTCTGCTATGTCAAGATTTGGCTCTGGGGCTGCAAAGGAGTGGCTGGCCACTTTCATGTTGATTTATGATAAAAAATCAACAACTAAATCCTCTTTGCTTGCAGCAGTGTTGAGATTGCATGCCTCCCAATGGCTTGGGCAATGCAAGGATGTATAAAAACTCCAGGCAGCATTTCCAAACTTGAGTGCCTAAAGTTTTCCACCAGGGTCAGCATTTCCAAAAAAGAGTCACAGAGTCACTAAGGTTGGAAAAGATCTCCAAGATCTCCAAGTCCAATCTCAGCCACTCCCACCATGCCTTCTGCCCACGTCCTTCAGTGCCACATCTCCACAGTTCTGGAGCATCTCCAAGGGACGGTGACCCCACCACTCCCTGGGCAGCTTGTTGTGGACTCTTTGGACTTCTCACTTTGGTCCTTTTGAAATGCAAATCTTTGATGACTCAGTTTGGTCCCATCCAAATGCGGACCCTGAATCTGCAGCCATAGCCAGATGATTTGGCATCTGCAGCTCTATTCTGCCTGATGTTTTACCAGATGTATTGAACGCTTGCACTTTCCACTGAAATCAAGAGGAACTGATGGCGTTTGGCACCTACTGAAAGCACAGCCTTGCTACTGAGGGCAGTGTGTAAATAACAGTTCTGTAATAGGCACCCGCTGGAAATTTTACCTTCTCTGCTCTATAGCAAGTGTGCAATGAAATGAGAACGAACCCAACAATGAAAAATGTGGATTCAGTTTATATAAGAGCTTAGCTGAACAAGACAGTATTTCAATGGAAGGTGCAGAGGATGTATATGAATGAGAAGTGGTTGATTGTTACCGTGTGTCTATCAAAAGGAAAATAAGGTCATTCACAAATCTTAACATATTATGGAAGGGAGGAATATTTTTTTTAATTAGGATTAAAAATATTATCTACTTAAAATGTGCCCATGCATATAGTTCTGGCATAGCCTATGGCAACACCTATAATTTTAAAATAAAACTGTTTTTTCGAAGAAGGAAGTAATTTTGAGTGATAACTAATTTAGATAGTGCTAATTATATTGGTTGGAACTTGCAAGTGAGTCAATGGATAAAAAGTTGATTAAAGCAAAGTTATGAAACAACAAGAAAAATCCCTAGCTCTGTTCTTTAAGATGTTCTGAGCATTTTAATGTTTGTTTCTGCCTACTCTCTTGGCTGGGCTGGAAAAGAATGTTTCCATATAGCTGTTCAGAGGAAAAAAAGAGAGAAAAATAGAAGTTTAAGAAGAGTGTGTATATTGTATACCCTGCTTTATAGGATGTAATAATAAGTTGTGTAGTGATGTGACTTAGCTGATCTGTGTTTTGAGGCAATGGTCAGTGTTACTGTGGCTAAGCAAGAAGGAGCTGATGGGATTTGTGGGCATTTCTGTCTCCTGCAGCAACACAAGCCTTTGTGTGTGGTTGCTCTTTATAGGTTCTTCTAAGTCAATCTAACGTCTTATGATGTCATGCAAATGCACCTGGAGGTTTTTATGATCTCTTTTGGAAGTGCACTCCCTGCATAAAATCCCATAGATCAAGGACACATCATATCTACTTGCAGCTACTTCATCTTTGCTTTTACAACCTGCAGTGAAAGCTGCAGCCTTGCTGGCTGGTAGTTGGACATAAAGTCTTCAGTGGTCCCAAACAGAGGGATGGAAGGAAAAGAAGAGCACAGGTTTGACAGCCATGTGGTTGCTCTGCCCAGCCTGAAACTCTGCCCTCTATTTTTCGAGTTCTGTTGATGAGGAAGCGGGCTTGATTAACCCTAGCAGAGACTGACCAAAGCTAATACTAATTCTGTTGATTGCCCTATTCTGTTTCTTCAGGACAGGTGTCCCCAACCCACCTGAATGATTTACACAAGACGAAAACAAGGTTAGCAAATATTCCTGAGGACTCAGTAAGATCTGATGGAGCTACAAATGGAAGAAGCCATTGCTCTTATCTCAGCTGCTGGATCTTATCTGGACCCTATCTTGCTTTCATACAACATCTATATTTTCTCACCATGCTGTTGCTTGTGCTTTGAAATTTCTCTCATGAAACCTTCTCTTTTGTGTCTCATTGCTCAGATTTTGCTATTTCTTGGAAATGAAAACAGCCCAAAGTCCAGAACTGCATCACTCTGTGCACAAAGTTGGGCTGTTGCTGCCTGCAGAGGTGATCCTGGATCTCTGGAACCCCCCAGAATGTGAAGGCACAAATACAAAGCAGCAGAAGAAATAGAGGGCAATATAAACACTGCTCATGCTTTGCTTCTGTGCTGCTCCTGTTCACCAGGTGCGTGAAGGTTGGGTTTTTGCATTTTGGTTGTTTTCCTGGGTAGAAAATCATCACCGTGCACAGCATTGGCCGCGTGTGTCTGAGGATTCAGTATGTAACACAAAATTCTGACTGTGAAGAGACAATTTTACCATTCCAGTTCAACTTCATCATTGCTATTACTGGTGATTCTAAGGCTCACATTTTATTTTAGTACATGTTTGCTTAACGTACAACCCATGGCACCCTATGTGCACTTGAGTGCTTTGAAAGGATTTTGTTGTTTAAAAATAACAAAGGAAGGGATAGATGTTAAAAGAAAGGGAAAAATAAGTAAGAAATAAAGATACTTATTATACATCAGCTAGACTGTCTGTAAGCAGCCTGGCATAAGTCGTCCTTTAATAGAGCTGTAAGAATAATTAATTTTTCAGTTCAGTGGTCAAACTGAAAAACTGAGGGAGGAAGGAGAGGAGGTGAGTGGGTGGGAAGAAACAAGGAGAAATGTTTGGGTCAACCTGAAGCAGCAATTTCTCATTTTCTCTCACTGAAGCGAAACAAACACATGTATTATCTGTTCCTTTGAAAAAATGGCCCTTGCTGAGTTTCTAAACAAAACCTTCCTTCTAGAAGCAAGGCCTGAAGATACGGCATAGCTGATGGTGACACAGGACATCTTTACTTTTCTGCAATTTCTTCTTCCCCTTTCCTATTCTGGAAAAAAACCCACTCAATAAATTGACCAGTAGTGTGCAAAGACCCTTATGAAACACGTAATTTACCCAAACTTGCTGTCCAGCTCCGATCTGTTTCTGCAGCAGTGTTTTTCAACGCTTCTGGAAGTAAAACCAAAGTTTAAGTCTACTAACAACAAGTTTGGTTTACTTAATGATCTTTCCAAGGTCGTTTCCTTCAAGCTCTTGGGAATATGTTTTTCTCAGGGTAGGGGATGTATCATGGATAAGGCCATGGAGTATCTCAGCAGCCCTGAACTCTTCAAGCCTCTGCCATGAATCATGGTACAGACATGGTTCTACCATCCTCTTCTTTCCCTGGGCAACCTGACCTGGTGCCTGATTTAGTGGTTGGCAACCCTGCCCATGGCAGGGCAGTTGGAACTAGATGATCTTTGAGGTGTCTTCCAACCCAAGCCATTCTGATTCTGACTCAATGATTCTTCTTGTAGGGGCTGCTTGTTTTCCTTGTAATACAACCAACCCACCAAGAAGTGTGTATAGGTGTAGAGCTGATAAACTCATAAGAATGCATTTCTCTGTGGGAAATCAACAGAGATCCTCAATACCAGAGGTGCATTAAAAACATGCAAGCAAAAGAGGTTGCTATAGGAAAAATCTTCGAAGGGGTATTATCCAATTAGCACTGATAGCTCTGCTAATATGGTAGCAATTAATATGTTGTTTGTGAAATAAATAGGAGAAGACCTAAATATTCTTTGGAGTTACATATGAATAATACTCTAATATCTGCTGGAATAATTATAATGAAGCTGTAAGTATTCTCTCATCAGTTGTTTACTGAAATAGCAGTCTATTTAATCAGTAGCAATGCATTCAAGGTGACTAAATATTAAATATGATTGGCAGCTTACTGCTTGGACTAAAACGATTAAGTAACATGAGAAAGAAAGTGACAGGTGACTTCAGTCCCCTCGAGGAAACATGCCCCAGCCAGGAAATGGGTTGGGACTTCTAATAATATTGGTAACAAATAAGTGCTGAAATGTTTGCTTGCAGCAGTCAGTCTGGAAAGGAATGCAAATCCTGTTATACATCTTTTTCATCTTGGTGAGGTTGCAGTGGCAGCACTCGCCAGCTCTGAGGTATCGTGCATTTTAACTATCCTACAGAGACACGTGCTTGCTGGAGAGGTGTTGGATGGCCATGCCAGAAAAGCCCCTCCAATCCTCAGCGCTGTGCAGACATGGTCTGATGGACCATTCACTGCACGGTATCTCATGTTCACCCTTTCTGGAGTTTTTCCTCATTGCATATTCCATTATTTTGGATCCAGTTAGACAACGTGATCTTATCTCTAAGGTTCACATCCAGTGAAAGCATTTGCTCTTTTGGCAAAGTCTGTGTTTCCAGGGTTCCTAAATCTATCGTGAGCTTCCACTCTGATATTCACTAGCTCCTAGTTGTATGTTAAATGTTTCTAATGCTAATCCAAACCCTAGGTGAGGACAAATATTTGTGAGATGTCTGCACTAGAATCATGCAGTGTCACCTGCATTCTGACAACCTGGTCTGATTTTTGTGTGGTCCTGTGTAGAGCCGGGAGTTGGACTCGATGATTCTCCTGGGTCTCTTCCAACTTGGGATGTTCAGTGATTCTATAACCTCAGCAGAAGAGTACTTAGCTCCCTGGCAGGCCATGGTCAATGCACCACTCTTCTTTACCAAACCTAACAAATGCTTGTACTGTAGCTGCAGAGCTCTGAATTAAATCTAATAAATCAGGACACATCCTAGAGTAAGAAACTGGCCAGGGTCATGCAGGACATCCGTAACTAGTCTAAAACCTGAGTGCAACTCTTTGGTCTTTCTGCCCAATGCTGTCTTTTCTGGCTGGTCCCTCCGGGTTCTCACAAGCATCTCCCTCCTTTCTGTCACTGTGGAATAGGTGTTCAACTGTGAAACTGCTGCAGGGCATTGCTGCAGTTGTTGAGGCTGCTGCTGTCTGCTTCTCAGCCATACTAAGGAAGTTGGGGAGCTTGGGGCAGCTATAAGGGCAGCAAGGGAGACACGCGTCTCTCTCTCTGTCCCTGATGGGATCCTAAGTGTAGTATAGACATGAGTTTCAATGCCCTTTTACACAGAAAATAGAGAATGAATTCCAAACAGTACTGGAGACAGCTGACCCTTTTAGCACAATGCTTAAATATTCTAGTGCCGTGCCAAGGCAGCATGTGCAGAGTAAATATTTTAATCCCTAATTAATCACTTTGGTTAGATTGGTAAAACAGAAGTCTAATGAAAATAATTTGAAATTTCCTTCATGAATAATTGCATTGTTCAGGGGATTCTGGGAAGAGTCAACTGGCTGACCTTCCATTCTTGGGCTGCTCTATTGCTATGAGACTTAATTTGTGTCCTTCAACCCTTTTCAGTCACCGTCACGAGATTAGAAATACCTTTCATGCAGTTTAGCAGCAACTATGCAAAAGGACAGTGCAGTCAGCAGAGAGGTAAGAAATTAGCACATGCTTCCCTGCAGTGAGACACATACAGTATGGCACATAGGACAGGGGCAAAGCTTCTTTTCCACTCTCTGTCCCTTTATTGTGTCCTGAGCATGATGGATTGCGTCGTTTATTGAAGTATTCATGGCCATTTTTAATTAGAGATGTGAGGTCTGCGGGTGCCAGAGCTTTGAGTATTTACAGAATTGGAAAAGAATTTGCTTGTTGATAAATCCTGGTGGCCGACACCATGATTCATCCCATGGCTCCATGGAAATTCATTTCCTCCTTCAGGTCCTGTCTTTCCGGTGTTCAGTGTCAGTCTCCAGTCCAGTCTAGACAGGATGGCTTGTAGGATCAGAATTACATCAGCCTGCATTTCTCTATGAATGCTACAGTCCCCTGTGGAGCAATGATTTAAGTGCAACAAGGTCTGTAGTCTCCCATCTCTGGAGGTGTTCAAGGCCAGGTTGGATGGAGGCCTGGGCAGCCTGGTCTGGTGCTTGTTTTAGTGGTTGGCAACCCTGCCCATGGCAGCAGGGTTGGAACTGGGTGATCTTTGAGGTCTCTTCCACCCCAAGCCATTCTGTAATTCTACGTGGGTGTTCCACGGGGAACTTTTGCCTTGCTGAAAACACAACGTATTGTCTTCTTTCTCACTGTGCTTTTTCTTGCGTGTGATGGTTGCAAGAAGGGATGGTGCAAACTGGGAGTGCTCATGAGAACAGGTCGTGTTGTACAGCTAAGCATTTAAAAAAGAGGCAGGAGCGTAATAGGGATTGGATTTCTGTCTCAGGGGGATGAAAAAGATGGATGGATTAGATGATGTTAGTGGTCTTTTCCAACCTTGATGATTCTATGATTCTATGACTCTACTATGCTTAGCTCAGAGAGGGAGTGCACTGATTTTGCAAGTAGTTGTGGACCATGTGGTAGGAATAGAAAAGGGCAGGGATCTTGGATCTTAGTTTGGAAGGTGGCTGTCTAGAGAAGAGGGACTGAATATGGGCCAGAGTTCTGGTTTAGGAAAGTGAAAAGTTTGATAGAAACTGGTTTGCAGGGCCAGAAAGCATGAGTATCATTGCCAGTGCTTCTAGCAAGAAGAGAGTGCAAATGAGCACAGCTCAGAACAGAGGCTGGTGGAAACCTCCACTAACAAGTGTTTTCTGCCCATCAAAAAATGTCTTTTTTGAGACAAACATGTTTAAAACTTTGGTTTTTGTTTAGAGGACAAGCAATCACTGTTCTGATTGTAGCTAGTACCTGCTAGTAGCTTTACCTGATGAAGCCAAACTTTTTGCTACGACTATCACCTCATTGCAGTCTCCCCTTTAATTTGCTCTTTTTTTTCTCTCCCACATTCACTATTTTACTCCTCTATCATGTGCACAGTTGACGCTTATCAGCCATGGAAATTTACAGATATTAAACAAGCTACAGGAGGGCTCTAATATTGTTCCCTCAATTCAAGATAAACCTATTGAGAATTAAGGGAAAAATTATTAATGAAAACTGAATGAGAAGGCTATAAAGTTCAAACAAAGTGTGTTCCCCACCTCACAGGATTTGGATGCATGCAAAATTTCATGAAAATTGCTCATATAATGGTATATTATTTCACATCTTCGGGCAAAAGCATTGTTGAAATATTTTCATTCCGTGCAAAATATATTGGGTGATAATGATATTTAACAAGGAGATAAAGAATATGATGAGTTTATTGGAAAAAAAAAAGAAAAAAAAAAAAGTGACCTTCTCTCCAGGATTTGAACTTGCTACTTTTAACAATATAAAGCAAAGCCTCTACCTCCTGGGCTAGAAAATGTCATCTCCAATTGAGATGAAGATCAGCTCATGTAGATGAATGTCGTGGAAATGAACCTTGGTTTTGTGAGGCTGTGGGGAAGGAGAATGTATCTGTGACAGTCTCCAGCAACAGGGAACATATTCAGCAATTTGAGTTTTTAGGATAAAGCTTAAGATCTTACCTCTCCACTGCAAAGGGAGTATTGCCATCATGAGTGGCAGTAGGAGCTTGGAGAACAGAAGTGAAGTCAAAATGTGCAGTAAACCAATCTTTCTTTTAACCTGATCTTGATTTCAGTATCATCTCAAGGTGAATTCTGTGGATTGCCCGTAAAGCAGAGCCTTGACCTAAAAGGAGCTCGGCAGAGGAAGTGGACACTGAAAGCTCAAGGGGAAGGTAATGGAAAACAACATTTAAATCCCTTTTTTGTCCATTGGCAGAACCAGTAGGACTAACAGAGTCAGAACCTGTGGGTCTTTAGGACTTGTTGGGAGGGATTCAAATTTGTTCAGTAAGACTTTTCCCAATAAGCAACAGCAAATTGAAAAACTAAAAAGATTCAGGTTCCTTTGCAATTCTCTCATATATTATTATTTTTGTCATAAAGGGTGTGTGAGAGAACAAAGTTAAGTCATCTCTGCTTTTCAACCTAGATTTACTAGCTTGTGCTTTTACTCTTTATTGAGGGAGACAGAATAGAAGCACTACTGAATATCAAACAACCAAGGTGACAGGAGGCTGACATCAGCATCATAGCTGGAAAACTCCTCCTCTATTATGATTTGATCACGGACAAACCTGCAGCCCTTTGGAACAGAGAACGGAGCAAATACAGCCATACAGTGGTGCAGAATACTGACCCAACGCTGGCAATCATGATCAGTATTGACCCAAATATGGGGAGAATCAAGTGCTGCCCAGAAAATCAGAGCAAGTGCCGTTACTAATATTGGACTATTGCTAATCTGAACCTTGTCCAGAATATTGAAGAGAGCGCAGAGAGTTCTGAAAACCATCTGAAATCCTGGGTGAAATCCAGACAATATTTTTTGCAAATTAAAAACTGGCATGTCAGAGAAGCCCAGAAACTACAAAGGCACAGAAAGCCTGATGCTCTGTGCAGCCTGCTGACTAAAACTTGCTGCTCAGGGTTCCTAGAGAGCCATTTTAATTGAAAGTGAGAGCGTCTGTTGCAAAAGGTTGGGAAGTCCTGCTCTAATTGACTCTTTCTGGGGTTAACTGTTGCAAAGAATGAGTCAGATCCCAGCTCCGCCGCGAGCACCGGGAGCCAGTCCTCCCCCATCATTAATTACTTTGGTTGCGTTTCTTCATCAGCGCCGCTTGGATCTATCGACGAGATCCCTGGCGCCTTGCCAGCACCACCACTCTGACGAGATAAAACACTCCGTGCGGGGAAAGGGAGGGCAAGCCTTGCTTGTTATTGCTTCTCTCTTTGATGCTGAATTGGTTGGTTCTCCCACACGGACCTTTCTGTACAGCTTCTTCCTTTAACGGAGCCGCGGGGTTTTGCCATTGTCGCTTTTGTTTGGTTGTTTTTGTAATCGACCTTCCAGCATTTTGGAGGTTTGTAATCTAAATGAACAGATTCCTACAATTGGTGTGGCTTGGATGCTTCTTCCCAACATGTCAGCTAATCGCATACCTTCATGTAGCTGTGAATTAAGGCAGAGGTGGGGACAAAAAACCCCTTGAGACTTCTGTGTGCTAAATGGCTTTCAGTTATGGCTAAGTAGCAGTAATATCTTTAAGTTGTGTCCGGGGAGGCTCAGGTTGGATATTAGGATAAATTTCTTCTCCAAAAGAGTGGTCGGGCACTGGAACAGACTGCCCAGGAAGCTGATAGAGTCCTGGAGGTGTTCAATAAAAGGGTAGATGTGGCACTGAGACCCGGCTTAGTGGCACAGTGGTGATGGGTTGATGATCTTAGTGGTGTTTCCAACCTTAATGATTCTGATTCTATGATATCCCATCTGAATCTGCATACAGTGCTGAATGAGAGTCATCTGGAGCTGGGACTACACCTGCACTTTTCATGGAAAATGGGTGTCTGCAGAGCCAGACAAGCTGCAGACTTAGGAGCAAGGGCTTGATGAGTCCAGGTTCCAGCAGGGCAGGGTTAAGGAAACAATCTGTGCCCTGCAGTACAGAGCCATTGCGTACCACCCTGCCCATGGCTGCTGCCCACTGTTTTTCTTTAGCTTCCTCAACCCAGTTTCATACACTTGCCCTGGCACATTTTTCAGCAGGAAGGTGATGGTTTTCTCCTTTCCAGAGCAGCTTCCACCTACTCTATGGAACTCCTATGGACACCTCACCGTACATCCAGGAAGTGAAAGGGAGTGGGAGAAATGATGTTATATCTTCATGTTGGGCTTCTCTTGTAAAAAAAGTCTCTACACAAGGTTGCTGCTGCATCCATGCTCCTAGGAAGGGAGATTTCCTGTAGGAATGGTGTTTATGTGGGATGGACACCCAGCTACTGAAGTAGGGGAGCTGCTGTATGTGGCCATGGGCATGGCTCCTTGCTTGAATCAAGCTGTTCAAGACCACTTCACTGCCATTTGCTTTGTCAGAGGGAGGATGAAAAACAAGCACCGTTGGTTTCAGCTTTTTGATCTCTTAGATTATGTTGTCTTACTGAGATCAGCCAAGGAAGAGAAGCAGAGCAAACCCAGAACAATTACTGCACATTTGCTGTAAAGGTTTACGTGTTTTTTTCTTGGAACTTTCACTTCCAACTTTAATTAAGTTCTTCCAAAATCAGCAAACACACACGGAATTAGAGAGGTAAAGAATATGCGTGCACATAGGTGTATGCTCAATGGGATTTATGCAAGTTTTCCTTCATGTGATGAAAATTTGCTTGGCTGTCCCTATTGACACAAGCTATAACCGAGCTTCAGGTGGACCAACACCCTATTGTATAGTCCCAACACACTCATGATAGATAGGTAGAGCTGGTGGGGGTAGCTTTTTTGCTAGTAAGCCTATATTCTGTGCAAAGCATGCACAAAACTGTATTTGCTGAGGTCTCCTGTGGCATAGCTGTATTATTTCTTTAAATATTCTCTTTGGGTCATTGACGGCATCTCTCTTTTGCAACATGGCTGGAACAGTAGGGCCTAATTCCCTGCCACATCCCTAACGGTGCTGCTGCTGCTATCACTACTGGTTGTGAGATATGTTAGTGGAAAGCACCTCTTCCTCAGCAGGATATGCTCGGGGTAGGTCTCTCCCTATCTCTGCAAAATAGTGTGCATTTCATTTGTCTGCACGAGGGTTATTAATGAAGGATGTCATGAGCCCTCAATGAAACAAAGTCTTTGGACATGGGGACACAGAAAAATGGACACAGTGTACTCGCAAAATGTTCTTAGTAGCACATGTGAATTTCTTTGCACTCAAATTAAGGAGGATTAAAGCAGCTAAACTGTTGTTGCTCAGTTCCCTTGGATCATGTGACAAAGCCTGAATCGCTTTTAGTCACTGGTATAGGCCTAAGTCAGTCCCTTGATCTCCAAATTAATTTTTGAATTGAATGATTGTGTGGGGTTTTTTTGTCCTAATTGAGTCTTCAAGTGAAAAATGCTTAGCAAACAGATGGAAAACTGAGGACAAAAGACTCTATTATGTAATAAAAAAAAAGGGAGAGTTCACCACAACAGTTTGAAATTAGTACTTGGTGTTTCTATTTATTTTTTTTTTTCATAATAAAATCTCAAACAGTAAACGATACGCAGTGCACAGCTTGGTGTAAAATCATGAAAAAGGGAGAAGGTGGAAAATTCGTACTGGCAGCTCTTGTAATGGATAACACAAAAGTGTCTAGTAATTTATTGATCCACTTCTCATTTTCCTTTTATTGATATGGCAGAATCAACAGTTTTCCCAGGAGGAAAGAAGTATTGAGTGACAGCAATGCAAAGCTCAGTGGCCAGTCACTTGTTTCTGAAAACCCTGAAACTCCCCCTGAGAAAACACACAGGTTTGGTTCTGGAGGACCCTTGGGCTATCTTGTTCCCTAGATGCCAAAAATTAGCTCCAGCAGGAAGCTAACAGGCTTTAAAGTTGTAGTGAGGGGATCTATGCAATGTCAGGGCCCTTCTATGCGATGCACTATATGTACTGCACGCCCTGAGATTTGTATTTTTCATACTCAGATGGAGGTTGATGGTGGGAGAATGTCCAATGGGCTGCTGGGCTAGTGAATGCAGGTACACCAGGGTTTGTAGCTCACAGGAGATGTGGCAGAGATGGGCACATAGCCCCCACCTTTAGGGCAGTAAAGTAACTTAAAAGGAGTTTCTTGACTCTGTACAGAATCAAGAGTTTTTTAGTCTCAATATTCTTGGTTTCTGTCATCCAGCTAGAAGGTAGCATTGCTCCTCACCCATGAAATCACAAAATCATAGAACAGTTTGTTGAAGGAACCCTTCAAGGCCATCTGATCCAACCCTCCTGCAATGAACAGGGACATCCACAGCTCCATCAGGTCCTCAGAGCCCCATCCAGTCTGACCTTGGGTGTCTGCAGTGACAGGGCATCCAACACTTCTCTGGCTTTCACTGTATTTATATTAATTTTACAACCATTAGGGTACATATGTTTGCTAGCTTTTTAGTTCCTGTGGCCCTGGCAACTGAATATTTTTTAAGTTTTCCTGATTTGCAATCATTCCTTAATTATATAAAATAGAAATAATAGAGCAATTAATTTTATTTTATCACTGGGAGAAGACTCTGTTGAGGTGCAGAGATAACCAGAACAAGACAGTTAAGAGCTACCTTTCGGTACCTTGGCATTTGCTTCTATGAGCTTCTGCCACACTTGGTGGATGTTTCACAGTTTTCTGCTTGAATGGAGGTTGGACAGAAATCATCAAGTGTACCAGGCTCTTCCATGGCTCTGCATGGTTTGATCCTCTATCTATGATCCATGGAGCTGCTATGTTCCTCTGGGGCATTGCTCATACATTCTGTGGAAAATAATTTGATTCTGCTTATTCAGTGAAAAAAAAAAATCAAGTTTCCTGACATTAAATGTTGACAAACACTAGGAAAGATCTGGCCAAGTGAGTCCATGTACGGGTGAAGGGCATTTTTCCCCATCTGGACAATACTTGCAAATAAATAAGCTTCAGAGAAACCTACATGGTACCAGGCCCTCATGTCAGTGCTGGCATTTCTTTCTTGCAGGGACCTTGCTCTGTAAAGGTATAGCTTCTGCACGTAAAGAGGGAGCACGATGGTCTGGGCTATGGACTCTGAAGGGGGAAACTCTGCTCCTTCCTTGGGCTGCTGCCAGTACACCCCACAGCTCTCCACGTCAGAACCAGTAAATCAACTTTCCTTTGTTTTAGTGATTTTCCTGCATGAGAAGTTTGGAAGTTTAATTCACATTTTGCCTGAAATAGCAGCACATGAACTGGGGAGGACCAGGTCTAGCCCTTCATTAGGGTCCAGACTCTGCCATGTCAGCAGTTGTTTCTTGCCATCACAGGGTAAAACCCTTTTCCCTTTCACTTCACATCATTTCTTTCCGCAGAATGCTTTCAGTGCAGATAATGCACATGAAGGTACAATACAGCCAGTTGTCTGAGAAAAGAAGCCCGTTTTCTTCTAGTGGGTGGTAGGTAAGAATTACTAATCCAATCTGCTTGAGTTAACGCAAAACAAGGATTAGGGTAAAGTTCCCGAATATGTTAATCTTCCTTTATAGAAGTAAACTTTAGCACCGCTATCAACCCCATGGTTTATGGTTCATGGGAACAATGAACCAATTAAACTCGAGCGGAAAAAAAATCTCGCACAAGTTTTCTGATTGTTACCTAATACTTTGAATTCTTTTGATTCTTAATTATTTGCCACTGTGTCAGAGGCATAGGAAATAAAATGATGTTTATTATTCATTAAACTGTTTCTAAACATATCCATAATTAACTGCGTCTTATTCTGGTTGTTCTTTTCATCTCCCCCTCTATGAATGTAGCTATTAAATGACACGTAAGGTCCTGGGTCGCTGATATAATTGTTGGCAGCACAAACTGTCGGCTTACTGGAATGGTTGTGCCTATTCATAGTTGTGGAAAAGCATGTGGCCTGTGTGAAGAAAGGAAAGGGTCAGCCAAAGCCTTTCTCTTAGGTATTGAGAAGGAAAAAATGTTTCATTTTGTTTTTATAAATTTTCTGGCTTTACAGCAGCAGGCCCATTCAAAAAAGCCTTGTACGCTGCTCTAGCCCCATTCATTTCCAAAATATTCTTGCTTGTTGCTGACTCATATTCATTGCTCTTATCTACAGCAATCCACAACTGGGAAAATGTAACTGTGTGTTCTGCGCGTTCTGGGTTTTCTTCTTTGCATCAGATTTCTAACTGGTGAACAGAGCACAGTGGGGATAATTGGACTTAGTGTAAGGGATATAAACGTCAAGGATTTACTTTTAAATGCTTAAGAGTCTTTTCTGCTGTCAATACCTGCACGGGAATCTTGGGCGCATCAATTAGAGACAAGTTGTCCTAAAGCAAAGGGTACAGCGTAGGATTTCGGCAGCTTCCATGCTGATGGGTCAGAAAAGCCATCTTCAATTTAGAACAATAACGCAGGCATTACGTGTAGTCAGCATTTTACTTTTTTAATGAGTGAAAAATGCAGCAGGAGTTCATTGTGCTTACTGTGTTGGTATGTACTCATGGCTGTAAGAAATTGAACCCCATTGCAATTAAAAAGAAGCACTATTTTTGGAGGTTCTGATGAGGTTTTGGAAACCTCAGTGACTATCAAGGTTTTCATAGGATCATTACGGTTGGAAAAGACCTCTAAGATCATCTAGTCCAACTGTAGTTGTGTCTGAAAAAGAAGGGAAGTATTTATCCATTAAACCTACTGAAAAAGTAGATTTCTGTGTGCAGCTTCATAATCAAAGTTCAGATTCAAGGAGGTTTATAAAAAATAACTTAGAAGGAAGTGTGTCTGATGTAGGACACGATGAATATTCAAATCCAGGCTACAGTTCACTTTACTAAGTCATGTTTATAATGCTCTTGGTTAGCAGAGTTGACATCTAGGGTATGGAAGAGGGCACACAAGTATGATGGGTTGAGTTTGGTCACCTATGGCAACAATATATTATGCCCATATAACTCATACCTGGTAAAAATTGAGTCCACCATTATACTGCCTTGGTGTGGAGTGGGCTCCCATGCCATGCACTGAGCTGCCTTTTTCAGCAGCAGGAAGCTGGGGCCCCTCCAAGGCAGCGTTTGCTTCTCAGTCCTTTTGCTCTGCATCTCACCTGAGTGCTGCTTGGTTGGTTAGAACCAGAGCTTGCCCAAGCCTGAAATGCAGCCAGGACATCCTCCCCGCAACGATGGCACTTGTGTGCACCGGGACCACATCCTACCAACTCCGTGCCAGTGGGAACAGATGGCACTCAGCACTTGGCAGCATTGGGCCCCAGGTCCCAGGGTTTTTTGGTTATTATTTTATTTTTTTGTTTAACCACCAAAAATCCCAGTGAGTGAAGCATGAGTGAAAACAAGGCACAACGAGACGCGCTGCGCGATCCTGACTGCTTTGGTACATTTGCAAAAGTAGCAAGTCCTCTTTGTGAGTTCCCCAGCACACAGCACAAACAGTCCAAGCCTGAGGCTGGGGGACTTTTCAAGCTTGTATCCCTGCTGTGGCATATAACGAACAGACAAAAACCCCTTTCTGCAACCTCCGCTGGCTGCGACATTTGTTGGTGTCTGTGGCTCTGATTTACCCCGCTTTGTGCAACACTGGTACTAATGTAACTGTATTGTGGCAGGAGACTGGAGAGGGCAGCGGATCACTCGCTTGAAAACATGACCTTTTAATTTAAACAAAAGACTTGAAAAAATGAAAGTGGTTCTTAAATGCAGTTTAATCAGTCAGGCGAAAGATGTCTAATGAAGCTGCCAGACAGATTTGTAGCCAGACTGTCACTTTACCCATCATGTTTACAGCCTCCAGTGGTGAGATTAGGACAGGGTGAAGGCTCAGTCTATCCAAATTTCCCCGCTCTGCTCCTCTACCATGTCTGTAAGTTTTGACAATTTGACAAATCATTTTGCCGCATTGTCTCCAGAGCCAGGAGAGCCGAGCGTGGCGTTCCCACCCGTGACCATGGCAGAGCACAGCCTGATGCAGGGATGGGAGACCCAAAGGAATGCTGCGGTGCTGCAAAAACAAGGTAAAGCCTTTCTGCTTTATGTCATTTTATTCCCAAGGGATCTTTGGTAAAGCCCCTACCCCTTCTGTGAGAACAGATAAATCATTTCGGAGCAATTTTTACTATCTCTATTCCCTCTGCTGTGTATTGGAGGACTGTTTTTCACCAGGATCTCTATTTCATAGATTCACATTAGTAAATTCATAGAATCATAGAATGGCTTGGGTTGGAAGGGACCTCAAAGTTCCAACCCCTATTTCTTACTTAAAGCTGTCGGGACAATGCAGTTATGAATCAGGCCAAGTCGTTGTTGCTATATCAGAAGAAACCTAAGAACAGACTGGCTTTAATAAGAAATAAGTTATAATCCATCCCCACAGTTAAAATTCACGCATATGTGACTATCAAAGCAGCGATCACACATTGCTCATGCACATTTACAATCAGTTTCGTTTACATTTTGGGATGTACAGTAAGCATTTATTTTTGCAGGGAATATTTGCTACCCAACAAATTTTAGTGGCTCCCTGTTGTAGGAACCAGCCCCTCTGCTTATCCACAGGCTGAACACAGCTCAGACAGGCGGCGTCTGAGCTCCCTGCACCGCCGCAGTGCTGAACTTAGGCTCAAATGGGAGAAATTGCCTCTCTTCAAGATGAGAGGGGATTCATTTTCCATGCTAGCTCTTTCCTGGGGGTCTTTGCCAAGAAGAGAAAAACCACTTGCAGTTTTCTGTCTTTTCACCATTTTTTTTTTTTTTTTTAAAGAACATCAAAGTTATCACTCCTGCTTTCTCACCATAATCCCGCAAATCCTAATGTATGTCTCCCAGTCCTTTCATACTAAAAGCATGAGTGCATGTGTTCTGCAGCATTTCGGAGGTCGCAGACAGTTTCCTCATTTGCATACGCACTGTGGCACTGAAAGAGCCAAACCAGGAAAAGTAGTTCAAACTCAAACATTGTTGGTTTTTTTTTTTCCTTGGGTACTTTAAAGCCGATTATTATTTTTAAAGTTACTTACGTGACGTGATGTCTAATTCTGCTTCGGTGCAACAAGACTGGACAAAAATGACTTTTATAGGGTTGTTTTTTTTTTTTCTTCCTCCCTCTTTCCCTTAACACTTTTTTCAAACTTTCATGCTTAGCAAAAAACTCCCCTGTAATTGTCTTGTCATGATTATAGTTTTTCCCATTCACCGCCGCTTTACATGGAAGCCCCGGGAAAAGAATTCTTAAAAATTAAATTTCATGCTTGCATGTGTTTCTGTGATCTGCAGTGTGTATGATCTCCAAGTGGAAAACTTCTCTAAAAATAAATGGATTACCCTTGCTCCGACGCTGTCTGATGTCTGCGGAGCAGATACCGCCGCTCGCCTGTGATCTCCCACCCACCGCAATCAGGGTGACAGGCGTTGAGGCGAGGGCCGGGCCGTGGCGTGGGGCTGGGGGAGCGGGGCCGGCTAGCTGCTGGAGGACAAAGGGTTGGCCTTCCCCACACAGCAATGGAAGGAGCCTCGTCGCGTGGTTCGTGGGGAGGACCTACAGCTTTCCGCGCCGAACGCCATCTTGGGGATCATCTGCCACAGTGGGGTTGGGTTGAGCGGCTTTGTTCATTGGAGGTGTTGGTGTGGGGAAAAGCCGTGGCACAGATTAGGCAGGGTAGCACCCAAGCCCTCAGTAGCAATCAGAGGGCTTCCATGCGGCCTGAGGGCTGGGGCTGCCCATCAGCCTGCAGGGCAGCCTTTCCTCTGCAACGCCCAGCCCTGCGCTGGGCCTGCAGGTGGTATTGCAGCGCAAGAAATAAGTACCAATAGTGCCCAAGGGATCCACTTTCAAGATTTTCCTTCTTATCTTGCAACCCCATCTTAGAAGCCTTCTTCCCACATGAGCACACCCTTTTGACCTCACTGGAACAGGAATTGCAGATGCAGTGCAAGGCGTTGTGAGCACTGTCCTCTTTCCCTGCTGTGTGGCTGTTTTGTGACAGATTTCCTGCCTCAAAGCTAGAAATGACTTTGTAAGCCCTTGCTCCTGCGATGCCACCCAGCAGCAGCACTGCCAGGCAAGCCACTGGTGCCCGCAGGAAGACACAGCATGTCCCTCATTGGCATGGCTGCATCAAGTCTTGACCCACATAAGTAACATTCCCTGGAGGGCCACCTTGAAAAGGGATTAGGTAGAAATGGGGAGAAAAAAACAGAGCAGCTGATAGCAGTAACACATTCGCGGGAGCGGGAAGGCTGGTCCGGTGACTGAACACCAGACTTGGACTCTGGAGATCAAGGTTTAATCCTCCATTCTTCCACAGATGTTGGCAAGTCACCTAATCTCTCAGTGCCTCAGTTCCCCATCTGTAAAAGGCAGATAATGGTGGTTCTTTTGTCTGCACTGTCTGCTTAGATTTCTAAGTTTTTGAGGGCCAAGGATGCTTCTTCAGGAGACTATACAGCACCTACCTCTGCAGGGGAAATCGTACCAGAGCCTTCCATGCTACACATGGTAATTAATAATAACAATATCAATCCTTTAATCATCAGGGAACTCGTGCTCTGTTGCAACAAAATTAACAATTAGTGCATGATCTGAGCTTTAATTGAAGTTGAATAAATACTCTGTGTAACTTAATGGGCCTTTACAGAAAACTTCTCCATGGAGCCTGAGGGCGATCTAATTGTAAAGTGTATCTGTAGATGTCCACAACAATAAATCCTATCCCATAATGTTTGAGAGTCGTTTTCAAGTTGGGTGGCAAGGCAGAAGTTGTACTGAGGGCATTTCTACCAGCTGCCTCTACTACCTTCTACCATGACCCTTCCCAACCCACCAAGTGTTCAGGAGAAGCCTAACAAACCACAACAGTGGGAACTTCTCCATCACCCACAAAGCCCGGGATAAATTATGTTTTTATTACACCTATCACAGCCCAAACCACCCAAACAGCAGTCACCCACAGTAATTATTTCTAGAACTTTTCCTTTGCTGCCACGCTCTGAGATGTAAGCTTAATATTTTGAAGACCTTTCTGTCTTCTTTCCAGGGGGAGAGAATTGGTATCTGTCCTGATTATACTTAGCATGTACTGGAGTCTTCACTGAGGTTAAAAGGAAATTTCAGCAGGTAGGATTATCTCCAACAAGTATTATATCCTGCCAAATTGTGTTTGGATTTTGCTAGACTTATTTACTTGTTCACAACACCCAGGGAAGCAGAGACTTTTTTTCCTATAAAGAATTTGACTCTGTTTGAAGACATGGGAGTTGTGTTTTCAAGATGAATCAGACTCAGATTGACTTTGGGATTTGACATATTATTGATTTACTGACTAACCTTGCTGTTCTGCTGGACATGCTGTGGCTTTTGTGAGCGACACTGAGCTATTACAAGGCTGCAGGAATGCTTTCTGGTGGCAGGTTTGGTTTAGGACAGTTCAGCTGAGGCTTTTGTGATTAACTACTTTATAGCTACGTCCTGACTCCTGCCTTGTCTCTGGATCTGTTGGATATGCCAAACCTCTTCCTGTCTTTCCTCTCTCTCTCTCTGTCAAATGTCTTATCCTTTCTCTTCCTCTGGCTCTTTCCAAGAGCAAGAACCTCAGTGAGAGAACAGGCCAGGCTTTTTGGGATGTAATGCCTTTACTAATGCTTCTACAGACTTCAGCTTTCATCCAGCTCTAACTTTTGCTGTTGCTGTTCTCCTATGCTTCTCTCTCTTATGCATGTCTCTGCTTTCCAGCTCTTTCCATATTGCTGTCCAGTCCTGCGTCCCACTTTTATCAATGAGATGCAGGCATGTTAGTGAGCTTCAGGCCTCCTGGTTGCTTTTCTTTGTCTCAGTGCCTGATGTGGGTCTTTTGTGCTTGTTTTCCATATCTACAGTAGATGACTATGATTTGTCTTTTAAGTAGTGATGTAAGTGGAGAAGCGATGGTAAACATTGGCCACAGCTGCATCTTATACTTGCAAATCCTCTTTCATTTGAGGGGTAGGGGGCTCTGAGCCTGCTACAGACACAGCATATTCCTGACAAAGAGGAAAGAGTGGGGTAAGTGGAGCCATTGCCTTTCCGATGAGTTATTTGCCACCACAAGGAAGTAAATGCCCCACAGTTCATGTTCTGTGTGCACAGGATAAGCCTTAGCTACTCTTGATGAGGTGCAGGCTGAAAAATATGAGAAGAAAATTACAGATATTTTTATTTTTAAATTCCACGTTTCGATTTTCTGTATCTAATTACACTGAACCACGTGAAGAAGGAGGCTGTAGTTTAACAGTCAGCTACAAATTATGATGAAACAAACAAAAAAAAGTCATCTTTGCCCACTACTTCTGGTTCAAATGCTCTTATTTCTTTCAGCAAAACCGCTGTTATGACCCTTGCCCACAGTAGTCTGTATTCTTGGCATGCTTTTTGTCCCATGGGGTTCTCATTTTGGCATGCTCCCACTCCCATGCAGTACTATTTTCTCCCCTCTAAATAAAAAGACCTGGGCATTTGTGAAGATGGTGGGTGAGAATAAACCCTGATAACATTTATACTTTTTTCCAAGAGGAGGAGAATTTCTAATCAGCTGTGATTTATAGTTCATTGCTGCACTGGGGCTTTTAAAACATCGGATGTATTAGATCTAGTCAATATAGGCCAAGTCATTGTGAGAGATGAAAATTCTACCTAGATCTTAAATCTTTCCTGGCAGTGACAGATGCCAAAGCCTTTCTGGCAAAAAATATACACTTGTTTTGTCAAAGCTCACTTTATAAATACCTTTCACTGGAATGATGATGCTTTGTATGAAACACATTGCAGAAAACTGACAGCGAGGATGGGAAATGCTGACCTAGTTTTATCCAGAACAAAAACAGGATTTATTTTTTTGTACAATTTTTCTCTTTTCTTTTTCCCCTTGGAAGAAAAGAGAGTTCCGTAAATGGTAGTGCTTAGGAACTGCAGAAGCTGGAGGATGGGAGGAAAGAGAAACACCTTTATGGTCAAAAGCTTAATAATTCTTCTACGGCTATTGGGCAAGCTGGTGGGGCCAACTCTGAAGGATCAAGTCTCAGTACTTCTAATTGTTTTAATAGTCTTCAGCCCCACAAAGCACCTTCAGCTTCTGCTCTAAATTGCAGGCAGGCCCTGGTTTTTAGAAAAGGAAGATTAAGAAGAATATTAATTGAGATGTCTTTAACTAAGTTGAGGTTGTAGACTCTGGTTTGAGCCCAGAAGATGTTTATCTCCATGGTTACTTTGGATATCAGGAACCCTTTACAGAAAGGGTTGTTAAGCACTGGAATGGGCTCCTCAGGATTTACCATCCCTGAAAGTGTTTAAAAACCATTTGGATGTGGTGCTCAGGGACATGATGTGGCGGAGGGTTGTTAGAGTTAGGGTTGTATGGTTAACTTGTGGTTGGACTTGATGATCTTGAAGCTCTTTTCCAAGCTGAGCAATTCTATGATTCTGTGTGCATCTCTCTGTACATCCTACACTGTTCTTACACCAGAGCACAAGCTTTGGTGTTTTGCTGGATGGGAACCCCGGGTACCATCCTAGGATCTTTGTACTCCTTTTGCTGAACATTAAGTGGGTTCTCTCAGATTCCCAACTTGAAAACATTGTCATCATTTTGTTTTTTCATGAGAAATAGTAGCTTTCTCTAGGCAGGTGGCTCAGTCAGTGCAAGAAATCATGTTTCTTGTAAGGGATAAAGCAAATTCATGGAGCAAAACTCCAGCAGGGCTATGACCCACCAATGTAAAACTTCCAGACATGCCAAGAGAAACACAGCTGTGTGCTTGCTTTCCTTTTTCTGTTAGGTTTCTGCTACTTTGCAAGTGAGCACGGGGATGATAAGCTAGATGGGACTTCAGCCTGACCCATTCATTTCATTTGTCCTTTATTTTAAGGAGACCTCCATGCTCTCCAAGGTACAAGTGGTCTGGTTCAAGTCCCCTCACTACAGCTTCTGCTTTGCCATCAGTTCCAAGACATTCTCATGTGCAAGAAATGCTTTGCGTGATGAAGAGGGCAGGATCTGAGGCAGCCCCTGCACTGGCAGTTTGGGTAGCGGATATGTACGATCTGTACACACAAGGGGATTTGATAAAGCTCCAGCGGTGTCAAGGAGAGAGGGAGTTAGCTTGAGAGGATAACTAAGCAGAAGACACCCTTCCAGGAAAATTCATAAATGACAGAAATTGAAGATCAACCAAAACTTTCCTTCTTAAATTTGATAAAGGCGTATTTAAAATTATCGTATGCAGTGCAGGAAAAGCATAATATTAGCTAATTTCTCGTTTTTTAAAAAACATTTAGAGTCTTATAAGTATTTGGGTTTTATCATATTTGCATTCTTTCTTGTGATTTTTTGATACTTAAACCAGACATATCTTCCAGAGCATTCCAGGTCATTAACATTCACTCTCTCTCCTTTTTAATCTCTCGCCTAGTTGTCAGCCTCAAGTGTGAGTTCCTCCCTGGAATGCTGTTCCTTTATTGCTTATTGTCAAAAATGTTTTCGCTTGGAATTTTCCCCGGCTGGTGACATAGTAGGCTATTGCTGTGGGTCAAAGTTTGCATATCAAGCCATCAGTTTTCATCATTGTGTTTGTCATGAGCAAAGGACGTTTTTATTAGATGAAACAATAACAGAGTAAAATGCACTGAAATTCAGCCTGCTTGTGGCAAGCTGTAAACAAGTCCATCTTCTGCTAGAAGAGAATTGTTTGAAGCACCTTAAAAGTTAGGTAATTTATATTTTATGCCACTTTTAATTTTTTTTTCTGTTCTTGGATTATCTTGCACATTTCAAGAAAGGGTTTTTAGTAATGTTAAAGATCTTCATATTCTGCTAATTCTTGTTTGTTAGTTCTTGAGATCTGAAATTGTGGCTTTCATGCATTGAGATCTGTACAAACATAGTAAAAAAAAAAATATCAGATCAAGACAGCTTATAATTATGACTAGACAAAAAATTCTGCAGTTTTTCATGGTAAGATATTTTTTATGATCTTGTTTAGTTTCCTCAAGAATATACTGAACTTTTTAGAAAACTGCATCCTTTGTGCTCGTGATTTCCCATTACCAGAAGGCCTGGGACAGACTCTGTCATTTGGAGACATTTTTCAGATTAAATGTTACAGAGTTCTTAAGCAGTCAGTGCAAACAACTGGCTTTTATTCAGCAAAAACTGGATTTCATTTTATAAGGAAACCATAAATCCAACCTTCAACCCACTGCATGGTATTAAGTGCTCTCCACAACAAATGTTACCTTTTCCTTCACACATTCAGGGGCTTTAAGGGCAAACTTTCAAACCATTTCAGGTGGTGAAGTTAGTCCTTCAAGACACAGTACTCCAGATGCAGGCTCACAAGGGCAGATCAGAGGAGGACGATCCCTTCCTTGCCCCACTGACACCTCTTTGTTGACACAGCCCAGGATGCAGTTGGCCTTCCAGGCTGCAAAAACACACTGCTGGCATATGTTCAGTTTCTCATCCACCAGAACCCCCAGTTCTTCTTGACAGGGCTGCTATCTGTACACACAGCTGGGATTGTCCTGACCCCAGCATAGCACCTCATTAGGTTCACATGCACCTACTTCTCAAGCCTGTCTCCAAGTCCATCTGGATGGCATCCCTTCTTTCTGGTCCATCTGGATTGCTATCCAGATCTATCAACTATACCACTCAGCTTGCTGCCATCAGCAAACTTTCTGAGGATGCTCTTAATCCCATATTCTGTGTCCTTGATAAAGATATTGGACCACTGGGGGACACCACTCATAATCAGCCTCCACTTGGACATAGAGTCGTTGACCACAATGAGATCTTGTGCTCAGCTACCTCAAGGTCATTGCCTTTTTAATTTCTCTACATGCCAAATGAGGTGAATGGCAGAACATGGAGGGGAAAAAGGGCTGTTTTCTAAGCCACACAATGGTATTCAGGGTTGCTGGACATTTTTCTGAAGGTACCAAGATGCTGAGAAGTTCTGGTGTGATCGGTCATGTTGCTGATTTGGTATGTTGGTACTCTTCACAGTGAAATCAAAATGGGGACACATCTGAAAGAGTAGATAGTCTAATGAGTAAGACATTTTGTAAATAAGACCAATTAAAAATCAAAAACAGTACACATCTGAAAAGGCAGATAATATGGTAAGACATTTGGTAAATAAGAGCAAATAACGATGTTCTAAACCTCAACCCAACACACTCGTGTCAATACTTACGCTCTCACCCACAACAGGTTAATACCATTTTTGAAATACAGCTTGGTGTTACTTTCTTTTCTTTATGAAAAGCATTTTGCTGCCTTCTAAGCAGGTATTTAACTTCACTTTTGGGGATGCAGTAGGATCAAGCAGAGGAAAGCAAAGACTGCCCCATTTTTTTTTTTTTTTTTTACATTTAGAGTACTTGAAAAAGAGATGGAAATGCTTTTGTGTTCTTTCTGTCAGAAGTGTTAGTGGGACAGACTTTGCAACAAGGCAGGGAACTGGGGGAGGTGGGGAACAGTGTGGTAGAACTGGCATGCTTAACTAAGAAGCAAAATGTCTTGGATTCCATGGGGCTGGATGGCAAAATGTTTAGAACAGATGCATAAATAGGCCCCCAAGATCTACAGAAAATGTTGAAGCATGTCTTACCTAACATAACATCTGCAGAGAACTTCCCAATGGGTTTAAATTCAACCAAAGATATACTTTGGTACCTAAATAACCTTTTCTATTTCCCAGGCTTTAGTGTTCTGGGACAAATAGGTTCAACTAGAGAGGCAGTCCCAGAGTCATGTGTACCCCTTTGCTTTCATGGAATCAGCATTCTCAGGCTGGGTGGTCTTTAGATCTGACATCCCAAACCAGATCATTTTATTCATTGAACATCTGTGTAAAGTTTGTGATCTTTAAATGTCTTACTGATTTGCGATTGGAAAACTTGAAGAGCTGGAGAATTCCTTAGGGTTTTTTGGATGTTTATCACTAAAATACATCACTTGCAATATTGTAAATGTTCACCTGTTTTCCAGAAATTCTCTGCCTGTTTTCAAAGCTTTTTGATAGGTCTTTCTCCAGGGGTCAAAAGACTTTTTTTTTTTTTTTTCTTTAGATTAAAGAACCACCTAAAATCCCCTGTCTGGACAAGTGCAATAGACAACAATTAGTCCAGTCAGAATTGCTGCCTGACATTTTTTACATTGCAGTGCAAACTAATCTCTGCAGAGCTCAGTGCACAATTCACATGATGCTTGATGCAAATTTTTTCCGATGGACTGCTGAAAATGCACTGCATTTCCTCAAATGTACTTGCTCTTCAAACTCCTTTTCTAGTGTTTTTGGAGGGCTTTTTGTTTGTTTGTTTAATGCACAACTTGCTGTTAGGAACTGAACCTTTCAGCTCAGCGGTGGCTGATGACAGATGTCACCCAGCAGTGCTTCTCTACCAGCAGTGGCTGCATGTGACTCTCAAGGCCAAGTTTCAGCACTTGAAAAAAAGGAAATGTGAATTCTCTCAGCACAGTGTTTCAAGAGAAGGTATAGAGAATTTGTGTTCAATCAGTTCTTGTTTGAGGAAAATGCAAAATTGGGCTGTTCCTTGGCAGTAAAAAATGAAAGTGGAATAAATAGGAGAAGAATTCATTCAGATATAGGAACAAAAAGCAAAATGTTGTACTCCAAGTACTCTACAGTTTGAGCTTTATTTCATGAGTAGTATATGTTAGCATGACAGCAGGCTGGGATATTGATAGTGTTTAGTTTTAGTATTTTTTTTCTCACTGAATACATTTTGGGATTATTTTCATAAAGCCACGTGTTGGAGATGTTATGAGTCACGAGGGGTGTCGTGCAAGACATACAGCTGTACAACTGGAAGAGTCTTATGAACTCAGTTCCTTGGCATTTTCAGGAATCACAATAACAGAAACATTTTGCTGTGTAGGCAAATCTTTTCCTACACTTATTTACTTGTTGGGTCACAGCACTGCATCTTCCAGGAGACAGTTTCCCCCCCAGATGACCTCTTTGTCTGGCAAGTAAACACCTGGGAAATTACCCATATCAGCGAATCCAGCTATAGGTTTTGATAAGAGAAATATCTACTGCAAACTCAGCACTTTGGTAGTGATTAGGGATGGATTTATTCCAGTTTCAGGATAGTTCACTTTGGTCTGCCACCCTGCAGTTCTTTCAGAAGGGGACTGTCCATTTTGCTGCGTTTTGCAGAGTACATCATGGGAAATACCTGCTTATTTAATTCATGCTGTTGCCCTAAATGGATTCTTTTATTTTTGTCTGTGGGCAAATTCCCCACGTAATGCAAAATCCCTTAAAGGTGCAAACTGAATACACGTGTGTAGAGGACCTCAAGGCCATAAGGCACTTTGAATATCAATCTGCCTTAGTTATGGGAATTGAGAAGGAAATCCTGGAAGTGTCTTAGAGTGCCCACATTAAAAATTCAGAGGAAGTTTTGCAATGTGGGAAGTGACATGATTATAAATGAGTTTGTGTTTACTGGGGGGAGGGAAATACCTCTTGGAAAGAAGCTGGAGGCAGTAAGTTGGTGGATCACCTGGCTTCCAGCTCTGCATGACCTCAGTCTTTGCCTCAGTCCATCCCAACACAGCAAAGTCTCAGAGCTGATTCAGGGCTGTTCAGCTACTGAGCTGGTTATTATGGGCTCCTTTTTGAGTAACAGGATACACAAATGCTGATAAAATACTATTCATCTGCTCTTAGAGTCGTAGAATCATAGAATATTCTGGTTTGGAAGGGACCCATAAGGATCATTGAATCCAAATCTTGGCTCCACAGAGGACCAGACAAAAGACCTGAAGTTCGCTGTTGTGAGAATGAGAGAAATTGTGCCTGTTTCTCTTGACTGACTTAAAATGCTCGTGGAGGACTGGTTCTGATAGAGGTATATATCTCGTGGATATGACCCCTGAAACTGATAAATCACCTCCGACCAAAGTGTTGCTTGCCATCTTCTATTATGTGAACAAAGATCAACCAGAGAAGCTGTGGATGCCTCATCCCTGGAGGTGCTCGAGGCCAGGTAGGAAGGAGACCTGGGCAACCTGATCTGGTGCCTGATTTAGTGGCTGGCAATCCTGTCTATGGCAGGGAGGTTGGAAATAGATGATCTTTGAAGTCCCTTCCAATCCAAGCCATTCTACAATTCAAAAATGGCTTGAAGTAAACCACAGAAGCACAAATGGGAACAAGAGTATCCAAAATACACCATTAGTGGTGCAGTGATTACACCGAAAGGTTTACAAAAGTACAACAAAGAAATAATCCTAAAATCAGAGAATCATAGAATGGCTTAGGTTGGAAGAGACCTTACAGATCATTGAGCTCTAACTTCCCTGCCATGGGCTGGTTGCCCCCTACCAGATCAGACTGCCCAGGACCCCATCCATCCTGACCTTTGGCAGCTCTCAGGATGGAGCAATCTAATATGTAGATAAACTCTGCAAAAATAAAAATTGTGATATGGTTTAACATTTAATGGATAAATACAACTGCAGCTACAAGTGTACACACTGAGACAGTGCTTACAGATGAATGAAGGGAGAAGCTTCTACCCAGATTCAGGGAAATGGCATGCCTTGTAAGCAAATGCTTATGTAGTCTCCACAAATTCATTGAGCGAAGAATTAAACTCAGCATCAGTAATGCAAGGAAGGAAGGAAGATTGTATGATAATGAAAGATATGACCTGATGTAGTTATCTTTGCTCCTATCATAAGCAGCATCAAAAAAAAAAAAAAAAAAGAATCTAAATCTCATCAATAAGAACAGTGTTGCACACCTGGGGTCTAAACATCTGGGAAGTGCTGTATTAGTGAAACCATCTCCAGGCTTACAGGGTGGATGAAAACTGAAAGCACCAGCCACCTGCAACTTTAAATCGCTAATTTGGAAAGATGTCTTTGTGTCATCCAATTTCAAAAGCACCGTACAAGCTGCATAGTCATTGCTATTACTGTGATCCTAACATATTCACATCTCGGTGTACGGGGATTTAGATGCACGCAGCAACTCTGTGACTTAAGATGAGACTGTGCCCCTCAGAATGCTTTTAATTCCTAACCACTAGGGGTTATAGCCCCTCTTGATGTGCTAGGATTTATATCCCTAACTCCTGGTAATACTCATGGGAATTGCGTGCATGAATCACCATTGAACAAGATGTTCAATGTTTAGTTTCTGGAGTTTTCTCATGTTTCACATCTATCACATTTCTTGTAGTTATTAGCAGCCCCACAGTCTGTTGATGAGAACTATTAAGTAACTATATAACTTAAGTACCTAGGCAAAATTCTATTATTCTTAAGGTTGGAAACTGTTTTGAAGCAAGCAGTATTTTGTGGGCATTAATAAAGACATGGAAAGGAGTACCTGAGTAGGTTGACACTTCCAAATAATCTGCAAAATTGCATTCTAAACACCATCTGGGTTTGCAGCTCCAGCCAAGAAAGCATGGCTGAAGTCTGGTGGGTGATTCATCCACTCTGTGAAACCACATTCAGAATTTGCGTGCAAAATGGCTGTTGAAGTGCTGAAGAAAGCAGGCTGCATGTACAACTGTCTTGATAACTTTAATTCAAGTTGCATTTACACAGAGCTACTCTTTGTATCTGTGGTTTTCTAATGGCCAGTCTCCGCTTGTACCCACCAGTCATGAACTCTTTGCTCCTAGGGAGTAGTGCAGTTGCACCTGAGAAGTTCTGGATGCTGTAAAATATGCTCCCTTCCTCCACATCCCCTGGAGTCTTGTTAATATAAGTCCATGCCACAGCTATCCAGCAAACACGAAGCGAACCTCCCACCCCACACTGTATTGGTTCCAGTTTATTGCCTCCTGTTGGCTGAGCTCCCGCTCCTGAGAAAGCTCTGTGAAGTCAGCTCAACTCCAACTAACAGCTTCATCAAATCGTTTGCATATGGGGACATGCAGGTCTGCCTTCTCATGGTGAACAGGCATCAGGATCGCAGGGTGAAATGCTAAAATGCAGTAAGTAAAGCTACACCTCCAAGTCCTTTCTTCGTGAAAGATCAGCTCCTCTCTGGCCATTTCTAACACCTCTGTGAAATCCAAAGATAAACTTATTAGGCAACACTGCTTTGAGTGCCAGCAGCACACAGATAACACACAGCTTTTCCCATTTGCCAGCACGCAGAGATACATCCTTCACATCAGGACAGCCTTGTGAAGAAAGAAGAGCTCATTGAAGCTGAATCTTAGTGAGGGAGAGGTAATGCTGTTGCTCAGAGGAAAAGATTTCAAAGAGTATGCAGCTATAGCTGTGTCTTTTTTTTTGTTGTTGAAGGCATTCGTTCAGCTCAGCCTTCCCCGACGCTAATCTCTTCCATAGCAGTGTGCCCAAGTAATAGGCTCTTCTGTTTCCTTCCAGCTCTTCGGCTCTGTTACATCTCCTCTCATGGTGACCTCATCTAGTTCCTGTAGGATTTTGCCACTTGGCAGGACAAGCAGCATTCTGAGAGATCTATGCATGATATCATCAGCATTTGAAAATTCCAGCTGTAAGACATGCAATCAGGTTTCTCCTTAATGAGAGCTATTCAACTGCATCGTACCTCCAGATCTTCAAGTGGCTTCTCAGAGAATTTCAAGCCCAGTTCATAGCCTGTTCTTTGCTGACAGAGTTCAACAAGACCTGTAAGAAGGAAACTAGAGAAACATGGAAAAACATTCAAGACTCCACGAAGACCGTCTTCAAGCATCTTGCTCCTTTGAACAGGGAGCTGTCATATATATAGGTCCTATCATAGAATCATTATAGAATCATAAAATGGTTTGAGTTGAAAGGGACCTCAAAGAACATCCTGTTCCAACCCTCTGCCATGAGTAGGGTCACCAACCATTAAATGATGTGCCAGATCAGGTTGCCCATGCCCATCAGGTCCCCATCCAACCTGGCCTCAAATGTTTCTAGGGATGAGGCATCCACATCTTCAAATCCCTAGGTGAGAGATAAAACTTCCCTGGAAACCAGTCTAAGTGCAAAGCCGAGCCCTTGAGTAAGAAATTACTTCCACAAAACTCACTTCCATCTACTCCGAGGCCATTCTTCAAGCTCACCTTCTTTTGTATCTTAATCACACAATGTATGAACTCCCTTTCTCAAAAGAACCCAACCAATGCAACAAGCACCAGTAAAGGAAAAGAAGCAAAGAACAAACAATTTTTTTCCAGTGATGGGGACAACAATAAGAAGCAGTACAAGAAGAGAATTGCATAAGAATGAAAATCTATGTTTATGGTCTCAGTGCAAATGTTGCTTCTTAAGTTAGGTACATACACCTTGATCCTTTCTCAGGTACTATACAGACATGCTTGGTGCATGCTGTACATAAAGTAGCTGAGTTGCACCAAAGTTCATGCCAGAGTGGGGACCTGCTCTAAGCAAGCTGGAATGATGGTGGGATATACTGGATATTTAGCAGAAATAGTCTTTCTCCCTGTATCTGGTTGGAATCTGGTTTAATATTGCTTCTGGACACAAAGAAGCAAAAAAGGTTCATCAATCAAACTAGCTGGCCAACCTTTGTTTATCCAGTCCTCACAGTCCCATTTTCAAAAGCAGTGAGTCCTCTCTATATCAGCAGTAAAACTGCTGCTACTCTCCTTAGAGCTGAAGCCCTCTGTCCGCACAGGATTTTTTCCATGAGCAAACTTCCCTTTAAAATCATCCAGCAAAACCAAGACTATCTCTTGCTAGTGACAAAGAACGAGATATTATTGTTACCCTGAAGTTTACCTCCCAGATATCAGTCATCCCACATCTCTTTCACTCTCCAAGTGAAGTTTTCCTGGAATATCTGCAAGGAAGGACAACTCTGAAATTTGCTTTCACATCCAACGAGGCTGCAAAAAAAGGCAAAATGCTGTGACAAATGTCTCCAAAGTCAGCCTTTGTCTTCCCCTCTGTCTCATTCATAATTGTGAACCTCTAGGTTAACTGACCTGGGTGTCAAGTCTGAAAAACAAAAAAATCAGATTATATTCTCTGAAATGGAGAATGAGCAATAGGTAAGAGTTTAGAGGACTAACCAGAACGTGTCTAATTATTTGGGCTTAGGATTTAACTTACTGTTTTTTCTTTCTTCTTCTTTTCTTCCCTCAGCCCCTGCCTGATACTTAGAGCACAAAACCCAGCAGGGAGAGGGGTAATGGAATTTGGAGACAACTGGTGTTCAAAGACCTCGCTTGAAATGGGCCTATGCTAATGCTGAGGGTCTGTGCAAATTGGGTCAACTTCTCGCATATTCCTAAAGGAGCAGCTTCATCAGGTTAGCCTGCACGGTACAGAGTTGTCTCTTTCAGTATTTCATAGAGCTTCACCTCAGAGTATTGTCCAAATCCTCAAAGAGATTCTGGCTCTCACTGCCCAGCCCGTGGCCAGAGCAGGATACATTCATCCACAGAGCATCACCCGCGTGTGTGGTCTCTGAGCCACGGGGAGAGCACGTTCATCCCAATGTAACTGAGTTTAATTGCCACCTCCTGACTCTTTTCAAGAAAGGAATCTGTGTTTAAAGGCTCAGAGCCTTTTCCTTGAACTTTCTTGCTCCAAACTGAGCTGACATAACTCCCTTGTCCTTGACAGAATTACATTGGCCAGCTATTGGTCAGACAGAGATTTGAATTTGGCAGTCAACCTCATCATATCCCCTTCTTTGTCTTCTCTATGTGTTTCATGAAGTGTTAAAAAGTATTTTGTATGCTTGCGTATGTGACTCATACAAAATATTTGCACAAAACAGAACATTAAAGGATTTGCTGTAAATTCAAAATTAGTTTTGCACTGAATCGAAGTAATGCTCTTTCTTTTTCTGAGGCAGAAAAAAATATTTTAGAAACAGAACTTAAAAAGATGCAGCAGTGAGAGTAAGTAAGATAAGAGCTATAATTCAAGCCTACAGGACTTTCCATTGAAAATGTGGGTACAGGCATCATGTTATCACATATTTCTGAAACAGAAGACAGACATTGCTAAGGAAGCATAGGCACAAATGAAAAGTTGCTGATCTGGAGAAGGGGTTGTGTAACCCTGGAGAAAATTGGTGCTTGCTTACACTGGATAAGAAATCCAGTACTGAGCAGATAAACCAAGCTATAGATGCAGTGTTGAGCTCTAGCAGCTGCAGACCCAGTTCAAATAAATTAAGGCATTAAATGGTATCATATTCACAGCAAACAATCCATGCAGATAACTATGAAAATTAGAGGCAGGGAAGAAGGGAAAAGGTGAAGCCCTTGTTCGCATGCAGAGCAAGGCCCAAACAATGCAGGCAATTCCTTTATTGTCACCATTTGCTGGGTTTTGGGTTCTTTGGTTGAAAGGGCATTGTAATTGGTCACTGTGGTCCAGTTTGTCCCATCCCAGAAAGATACAGCAGTGGAGAAGCCAAACCTGAAAATCTTTGCCAAAAACTCTTTTCCAAAATTAAAAGGAAGGTTTGTGTGACCTGAAATTTGTCTTAGTCATCAGGTCCCACCATATCCTTCTTTCCATGTACATTCACAGAGATAAGCTCCAAAGAGATGTCTGCAGAGGTACTCGTTCATCCTTCTGGCTCTCAACACTTTCTCACCACAATGCTTAGCAGGCAGGGGCTGTTACTGCTTCCACCTAAATACTGTAAATGAACTTCGGGAAAAACAGTGTTTTTGATCAGTCACATCCCTGAGCACAATTACTCTTGCTTGACTATGCAACATTATTCTGTTTTGCCAATTAATTGCTGGTGACGTTTTCAAGCTGATTAAAACCAGACAATACATTCACATATGTTTAATCAAGAAATTTTGATAAAATTTAGAAGAATACCGTAGGTCTTTTCAGTCATTGACAGACATCAAAATAAAAAAAAATCCTATTTAGAGTCCCAAAGTTTTCTGTCTTTGGTACATGAAGGAATTTGTGATGAGGTGGGGGTCTGTCTCTTCTCCCAGGTAACGAGAATAGGACGAGAGGCAATGGCCTCAAGCTACACCAAGGGAGGTTCAAATTGGATATTAGGAAACATTTCTTCTCAGAAACAGTGAGGATATACTGGGACAGGCTGCCCAGAGAGGTAGTGGAGTCACTGTCCATGGAAGTGCTTAAGGAAAGTGTAGATGTAGTACTGAGGGAAATGGTTTAGTGGTCAGTATTTGTCATGGGTGGATGGTTGAACTAAATGACCTTAGAGTTCTTTTCCAATCTATATTAGCACTGTCTGACAACCATGTTTGGAATCCAAAGCCCAAACTTTCAAACTTCTGCATACCTTTTGGAAACTGATTCTTAATTGAGATATTAAGAAGGGGTCAATTCTAATTACAATTCTAAATCCGTTTGTAGCAGCAGTAGGATAAATATCACAGGATTACTAAAGCCTGGTTGTGGATTACTATGTTTTTAAATGCAAAAAAAAAGATATATTTTTTTTTTTGGTCTTCAAAGAATTACCAATCCAAGCTATAGTTTAGAACCACCAAATATCTGAATGGAAGATAATATTGAGACACTGCAGGTGAGTATGAGAGGCAACAGTCTCATCAAACCTGAAGCCAAGTGCTTTGCCTTGTATGACTGTAGGAGCTGCTATCCTTCTGCTTTTCTGCAAATCATCAGCGTTTGAGATAAGAAGGCCTGAATACACTGACCAAAAGGACTGTGGGAAGTTAAATTTCTTTGGTCTGCGCAGTTTTGGAGTTGTCCATTCCTATTACCCATACAGGCATAGCATGTGTATATTGACTGTGTCATGAACCAAGATTTCACAAGACCTGGTATCATTACATAGGTGGCTTGAACCTTCCCAGTGCTGGAGAGATCTCTGGGATCCCAGATCCCATTGCATTTGATAAAAGGTGGAGCATTCATCTATCAGAGAGAGATTATAAGCATGGACTTTCTAACAGCAGTCATGAAACAGAAGACAGTATCAATCGCAAGTGTAAGAGGGAGCTAAGCACAGTTTCCCCTAATCTCTTGGGATCCAGGCATTTATCTCTCTGCTTAATTGAATGAATGGGAAATTAGATAAAACTTTGCAGAGTAAATCTTTTGGCAAATGTGATACCCAAGTAAAAAATTTTCAGTGGACTCTACATTTTCACAGCTGCTCCTTTGTTTTGAGGAAGTGTATTTTGAATGTAAGTCCTGCTTACATTGCATCCCTATTAATTCTATTGTACATATTAAATGTCCTCTTTGTAGTGTGTAAAACCAGAAGAGAGACTAAAAACAAATAGCATGTGTTTAAAATGTTTTATGGAAGGTGGCACCAATATTTTCTGAAAGCTTCCATCAGGCCAAGCCACTGTTCTCTGATAACAGTGTTATTGTTCAAGGCCAAAACTGGAACCTAAAATTAAGTAGGAAATAATGGAAGAGGTGAGAGAACATGCTACTTAGCGCTGTGAGAGACAAAAAAAAAATGTATAGAGTAGACAGAATATGTTTCTTGCTTCTCAACAGCCTACTTACATCTGTGATAAGTTAAATCCTCTGTTCCCTCAGTAACTGCAAAGTGAAAGTTATTTTCTTTTTATTTCAGCAAATCCTATGACCACCAGAGCCATATTTGATGACTCACAGCATGATGAAATGCCTCCATACACTGTGTGAGGACAGGGATGTATCACTGCTCTCATTTTGTCACGTGGGACAGAGTTCTGTGAATTGGTCTGCAGATAGTTCCAGATTTGTCTTTTACCCACTGGACTTGGGAAATAGGACCTCTGCAGGAACCTGGCCATAGCAGCTTCTTTCTCAAGAGGCTTTCCACAGCTAAGCAGCTGGATTTGCTCCCAGCCCATGAGTAATACACATCTTTGGGGTGCTCATGTGCTTGTGTGATTCCCAAGTTTGTTTCCACATCCTTACTCATGAGAAGATTTGCACTTCCAGTATTGTGGAAGAGGGAGAACTACGGTATGTGGATTTCAATTTACTCCACAAGTGGTGCAGACCAGGCTCACCAAAAGACCCCAACACAACAGTTGGTGCGTCTGGCCATTCTAAAGTCAGTGCCCAGATAGCTGCAAGATATCCAGAATCTCTGGAATGAGCATGGACAAGTGAGGAAAAGGACGTGGATACTGAGTCCTGTGTGTTTTAGTGAACCCTGTCTGTACCAAGGGATCACGAGCAGCTGGAAAATTTGGAGTATCTATTAGGATATTTATTTCAGTGACCGAAATAGTGGATGGGAAAAAATGCCCTCTTTTGAGTGGCACTGTGTTTCCTTGGGTTGCAGCTGTGTGTCCAGGTCTTTGCTTACCAAAACAAATGCTAGCATCAGGCCATCGTGGCCATTATGGCAGAAAATGCAGAGCAACAGAGGGAGATCCAGTGAGGAAGAGGTTAGATGTAGTGGTGACACAGGAAACTGAGCTGAGGAGGAGGAGAGGCACTTTGCCAGTCAGGGGAGATGCAGAACTTACCACCTGCTACCACAGAAGTAATTAAATCGCACTCCAGAAATGGATAGTCCATATCCAAGTGAGGCAAAACTGATCTCATACAGATCTATTCCAACCTGGAGAGTTATTACATCTCTCTATTTCTAATTATGCTGTTACCCAGTATGATGCCAACTCCAAAGGCGGAACCTGTGTCACTAAAGAACCTTTTCTTTGTGGAAAGAGTGATTAGTGGTGGCAATTATGAGAAATTTTGGAAATAGTTCCTTTTTGTATCTGAAACTCCCATCTTTTTTTAGACCAAAAAACAAAGGGAATGAAAAAACTTGAAAACAAAAGCTGAGATGATTTTCTCTTCTGCTTAGCATAAATATTGTTAGATATAACTCTTTAATAAAAGTTCGACCAAAAAGTGGAAGAAATATGTGAGTACCATTAAACATCTCAGCTCCCTCTCCATCAGCATTCGTCCACATCCTGCTCTGACCCATTTGTGCTGCTCAGCTTCCAGAGTGATCCTTGCAGTATTCTTTTCCTCATTTCCCTTTCCTTATAGGCAAGCAAAACTGACACTGCATTTTTTCTGATTCAGGGACGGAGGATGTTTGCCCAAAATGACCCATGTGGTGCTTCTCCAGGTCATTCTGTATGTGAATTTAGTGGAGCAAAATGCCACTGCATTGTCCCTGGGATGGGGGAACAGGACTCTAATATGTTTTTTCATTTGGGATCCAGTAAGATGGGAGACCTTTATGAAGAAGCAAAAATATTCTGGAGCTGGAGCTGCAAAAACTGATTCAGTATGTGACTTGTCATGCATGGGGTGATGCATGACATGTCTGTCCTCACCAGGCTGGACTTACAGATACGTCTCAGGTGGCTGTTTCTATTGGTGATGCTTCCATAGTCAGATCTGCCTTGCCCATGCAGTGTCATAGAATCATAGAATTGTTTGAGTTGAAAGAGACCCTTAAAGCACGTCTGGTCTCACTCCCTTGCAATGAATACCCACAATGGATACCCACAGCTCCATCAGGAGCTGAGAGCCCTGTCCAGCCTCACCTTGGCTGTCTGAAGGGATGGGACATCCATCACCTCTTTGGGCAACCTGTGCCAGTGCCCTTATTGTAAAAAAAAACTTTTTCCTTACATCTAATCTAAGTCTCCCCTCTTTCACTTTGAAACCATATCCCCTTGTCCTGTCACAACAGGATACACTGACAGGCCACTCTCAGGTCTCCCTGGAGCCTTCTCTTCTCCAGACTGCACAGCCCCAGCTCTCAGTCTGTCCTTGTAGGGAGGTGTTCCATCCCTGGGATCATTTTGTGGCCCTCCTCTGGACATGCTCCAGCAGATCCACATCTCTCCTGTACTGAGGACTCCACATCTGGACGCAATGCTCCAGGTGAGGTCTCACAGCACAGAGCACAGGGGCAGATCCCCTCCCTCGCCCTGCTGGCTGTGTTGCATTGGATGCAGCCCAGGATACATGTATCTGAGGGATGGAGAATAGCAGAGTGCGGGTGTTTTAGGTTGACTATTTTTGGCCTGAGTGCACATCCAGGGCATATTGCTCTGCAGATTATAGATCTCTGTGTGACCAGGCCATGGGTCCTGGTCTCAACTTAAGTCAAATGACTGCAGGAGGGACCCTTCTTTTAAACCTTTACACTTAAGAAGGACCTTCTCAAACACATCACACCAAAAGCCTATTTGTGCCTTGATTTACACAAAGGGAGAGGACTGGAACTGGGATGAGGTATGGGATGAAACCCTCGGTGCTGTTCCTGCAGGAAGACCTGGGCTTGTACCTCTGTCGGCCTCCAGCAAAGACATGCAAAGGTAGCCACAGAAGCGATGTCAATGCCTTCCCTGTTCCCTTTGGAGCACCAGTTCTCCATTAGATCCCCCTTTGGCTGACCCCCATTTCTTCTGGGCAGTGATTTCCTGCTCTCTGCCTTGCCACCCAGAGGGCAGACTTTTGCCCAGCATTGTTCTTCTCTCTGATCTTGGTCATGTGCTCTTTGGCATCCAGATACATAAACATTACCATCCAGTGCTTTGATATTTGTTCTGAATTATTCAAGCAGGTTTGTTCTTTTATTTTTTTTTGGGGGGGGGAGGGAGAAGCTCTTTCAATCCCCTTTTCTGTTCAGCAGTGTGGTGATAAATAGACTGGATACAAGAAGCCAATCATGAAATTACTGCCAGGAGGAAAAGAATTAAAAAGAATTTAAAAAAAAAACCAAAACTGAAAGAGTAATATATATTTTTTTAAATGAATGGGACATTCAGCTTTGGATATGTCCCTTTCATCACAAAGCCCATAAACTGTCCATTGCAGTGTCTCCTCGGATGCCACCCTAGTGCCCACAGCCAACCCCAACTCTCAGCCAAAAACTTTTGCTGTCATATCACAGGACATGGCAATCTCCCACATCCCGTGTCTGTAACCCAGAAGCCACCTCCCCCTCATATTTTACGTATTCCTGAAATTCGTTTGCAAGAGGGCAGGAGAGAAGATAACGGCGGTGACTTGAGCCGAGTGGGAACTGCTGACTGACAAAGTGTGTAGTGCAGTACGGGTGCTTTCTGGCTCTCTAATTATCCTTTTCCTTCTTGACTCCAGTATCACATGTAGCCATGTGTAGAATCATAAAATAATTATGCAGTGTACAAGCTTTCTGGGAGCATGTACCACTGTTTTCCTAATTCTTTATCGCTCCCATTGATCGTGGCGTGTGTGCATTGATCCAAGTCGGCCATCTGGTTGGGGAAGATAAGCGTGCGAGTGTCTTTGCATTGCACTGTCACTCAGGGAGGGGGGTACATTTTGGCTGTAGGGAATTACAGGGGCAGGATTAGCCCTCTTCCTAGGAGTAAACTGAATTTTAAATGTAGTGTTGCAGCTGCATGGACTATGTTGCTAACTTCTGTTTTTGCCCATAGACTGGGTAGATTTTTATTCTTCCTCTTTTTATTATTTTCTCCTCTTTCCTGCTCAGACTGTATTTGGAGATAGAGATACGGCTTGCATTAAATGGAGGGGAGAAAAGGGAAAGGGAGGAATGTCCTTCTCTGCACACACCAGCCTCGCGAGTGGCTGCTGCGTTACAGGATTTTGAAATGGCAAAACCAGCTTTAAATGCAGGCAAGGACCCGCTGGGTTGAACGCATTTCACAATAAGAATCATTGGTCCAAAAAAGAAAAAAAAAAGAAAAAAAAAGATGAAGTTATCAGCCTATGACAGCAAATTAAAGAGTGGATATTAATCAGCTCTCTTAACTTCTATTAATCAAGACAAATAACCTTAATCACGCATTATCGGGATGTGTATGTTTAATAACCAGCAACAAAACAATGGAAGGTGTTTTTGTGTTGGTTTTTTTTTTTTTTTTTTTGCTTCATTTATTTTCTCTTGCCTGTCAGTTTCCCTTGACACAATGGCCGTATCCTGCAATAACTTCAATTTGGCTGCAATATTCCACCGAAATGGCCGTTGTGTGCGTGTGTGTGTGCTCACACCCCTGGTCGTCCTTTTGTGAACCGTGATCGTGGCCATTGTTGTCTCATATTCTGCAAATGTATGGAAGGTGCCTCAAAAGCCTTTCCTCTAAAATTGAACAATTCTGTCAAAAAAGATTAGTTCTATTTTGTCTGCTGCTTGCTGACTATTCATGAATGTAAAGAGAGAGGGCTTGGGTGTCATACTAAGTTGCTAAGGTGGCTGGCTTTCGGCTATTGACTTGAGGATACCCAACCAGAGCCTACAAAAGAGCAGCCAGAAGGAGAGGAGAGAACTGGTCTGCCATGTGTTTCAGCTATACCTTCTTTAGCTGCCCATTTATTTCTTTTGTTGCCACAACTTTTATTGTCATACAGTTGAAAAAAATGTTAGACACAGGCTTCAGGCTGCACCAAGCAGAAAAAAGGATTAGCATATCACTAGGATCATCTTACACTGAACCAAATTCTTTTCAGGATGTATAATTAGTGAATACAGTCTCCCCCCCTCCTTTTTTTGAGGGGGTGGGGGGACCCTATGGATAGGGAAAATTAGCTCAGACCTCTGGGTAGGAAATGAGAAGAAAGAGAAAGAAAAAGTTTCCCAGTTCCAGGGAGGATTTGTAAGGGCTGTGTGCTCATGTAAGGCTCGTGCATCATGTTAAAGAAGCATTTTGCACAAATGTGTTAAGAAAAACATCTTTTTTTTTTTTGTACCCAAGTGTGTGCAATCACCTTCCCTGATGGGGAGCAGGAGGAGGGCGATTGTTTTTGGAGCTGGCCCCAAATGGAGCAGCTAGAGGCATAGGGTCTCGGCGCCCACGCTCTCTGACAAGGGCTCAGCACAAGGCGCTAAGCTGAGGATGCATTACTTTATGCTCCCTGTGTGTGTTCGTGGCTCCCTTCTGCCATCTGGGAACTGCACACTGCTCCACACACCACAACAAAAAATGCTATTTCTCCTAATGCCTGAACCTGTATTATCAGAAGGCTGGAGTTAGAACTGAACTATAGCGTACTGTGGTATATGCATTTTTAAAACAAGAGAGAGCTGGAGGGGGGAATTAATGGTCTGTTTTTTGGAAGGGCATAGGCAGTTTCAATGATGCAGAGATAGGTGTGAGGCAGGCAATGGTACCGTGTCCACAGAAAGCAACAGAGCTCCCAGCTGATGCCAATAGGAAAAGCAGAGCGTTTGCCAGTTGTTGGGATGGTTCAGCTCCCAGATACCTGGCCCCAAAAAGCATCAATTCAGATCACGTATGCAACATGGTGTTCTTGCAAAATGAACTACCAGAGGAACAGGATTGTGCCTATGCTAGGGTCAGAGTAAAGAGGATGCATTCAGCTTACTGCATGCATCCCAAATCCCAGTCCATGCTACCTCCAGAGCTCAGCTGCACCTCTGCAATGAGCAATTTGGGACTCCAGGGTAAGGCCACCTGGTCATAGTGTTTCCTGCTCCCATCAGAGCAAAATTTGAAAGCAGCATTGCTCTGGGAAGTGAACAGAGCTCCTCTTTCAGCTCAACGGCTGGTAATTTCACCGTGTTTAATCACGCTGCACGTTTGACATCATTGCCTTTTCAAACTGTTCAAACCAATTGTTCCACCAAAGTAGCAATTGGATGTGAATATTCAGACGCTGCTCTGGGGTGCTTGGTCATAATTGGTCACATCACTCACATGGTCTCCTTCCCATTCTGATTAGAAGAGGGTAGAAATTTGCTTCATGCAGATACTTAAACACCCACACATAAAAAAATCTCATTTAGCACAACTATTTTTTTTTTTCCTGGTGGTTACTACAGCCACTTGAACGTTTGTAGTCAGAGAGCACCAAAGGGGAACAGATGAAAGGAGAAGTCAATTAAAATGGTAAATGTAGGAAAAATGGTTTCTTTCTTCACCCAGTTCCCACTGGTGGTCCTGCCAATATGCGGGGTCGCACGCAGGTTTTGTGTTGGGTGGAAATCATGCCATATGCTTTATTACTGAAAGTGGAAAATTTTAGCTCCCAAATGCAGCTGTACTGATGTTTCCAGGGGTCCAGAGCTCATCCTGGGAGGTGGTTGCCAACCCAACCATAGATGTGAAGTTGAGTGCAGTGAGCATGGTAAATTCCATGTATCCTTGGGACTTGTGTGGCTTGAACACTACAGAGCTAAGAAAAAAAAGCATAGGGTCCAAGAAATACTTGGGAAGAGTCTGTAGCACGTTACTCTATTTGATGAGTGCTAGGTCACGTACATAGTGGGGATCTATTGTCCATGTGGATCTTTTCTTGACTTCAAAGGAAGGATTTTGGGGAGGGCTGTGTTGAGCAGACATGTAAAGCAGCCACATCAGGCACTGTGGCTTATGATCTTCTTTATTATGCTCTGATACACCAAAGAGTGTGTGAAATTATGAAAGGGAGTGACTTAAAAGCAACCACTTATTTACAGTGCAAAATAGAAAGCCTAGTGGGATATTCCTAGATCACAAAAAATTACTCCTGGTGGCCACGTGGGAGATAACTCAGGGTGGCCAGAGGAATCTTGGTATGTCATTTTTAGGGAAAAACGATGGTTCCTGAAGTCCCTCACTGAAACATTGGATATGGCTCTTCTTACTGAACTTCCTGCTCATCCGCTTCCAGCAAAACCCAACTGAAGGAGAAGATAAAGAAAAAAACAGATAAAACTAAGAACAGAACAGCAGAAATATTAGGAGGGTTATGATCTACAACCCACAATTTTGCAATCTTGGTAAAAATCATAGAATCAAAGAAACATAGAATGAATTGAGTTAGAAGGGACCCTTAAAAGCCATCTGGTCCAACCCCCCTGCAGTGAACAGGGACACCCACAGCTCCATCAGGTGCTCAGAGCCCATCCAGCCTGACCTTTGGGTGTCTGCAGGGTTGGGGCACCATCACCTCTCTGGGCATCCTGTGCCAGTGCCTCACTGCCATTAGTGTAAAAAACCTTTTCCTTATATCTAATCTAAATTATCCCCTCTTTTGGTCTGAAACCATTTCAGAAATGCAGTTAATTTACAAATGACCTGATTTAGCAGCACCTAAGCTTGGCTCCTTGGTAGCGAGCACTTCATGAAGGCAAGGTTGCAGTGGTCACTTTGGAGAAGCTTGGCTGGGGCTTGCAGCCTGCTGTGCTGCCTTTCTGCAGCCTGCAGGATGTATTTTCTGTAAATAAATGTTGTTTAATAAGTATTCTGTGTGCATTTTGTCATTAGTCTGGTGCTACAGAACCACGCAAGCCCAACCTTGATTTATAAAGCTGTTAAAATGTTTGACCTTGTTTTAATAAAAGCCTCAAGGTTAATTACAACAAGCATTCTATGTACACCCTTCCTTTTTCAATTGCCCTGATGATCTGTGGGAGGAAAGGGTAATAATACCTTCTCCTCTTCTAAAAGCAACTACAGTGCAAAAGTGTAAGAGTTTGCTTTTCTTCCATTTTCACGTTTGCCTACACTTTGATATGGGATATATTGAGTGATGAGCTGTCTCTTCCTGAGTAGCACCAGAAATTTGATATTTTTACCTGAAGTGTAATAAGAAGCATTTGAGACTTGAAAAAAAAAAAGAAAAAAAAAGTTGGGAGTAAAGAGTTGGAGCTTTGCTGCTGGGTGGGATGTATCCATAATGAGGTAAACAAAGGGACTGTGTTTTATTTCTCGTTGCACTGAAAACAAATTTCACAAAATAAAAACCAATTTAAGTTTCTTTTAAAAGAACTGGGAAATATTGAGGAAAGTTAATTGAAGCACATTCAAATTACAATAAACACATACAGGCACAATTATCTTCTTTTGACTAGTGTGTGGCTTGGAGATGTTTTTATCTTTTGTTTATTGCACTATTAAAAATATGGAGAGGCACCAAGAAAGGGTAGATAGCCACCATATGGAATTACATATTTTCCCTATTTATATTTAAATAACTGTCCGTGAGAAATTATGCACAAATCATGCAATAATTCCCAACTGAAAGGACTGTTTAGAAAATAAAAATTCTGAGGCACAATATTCTTTTCATATTAAATTGCCCATTTTCTGTACATCTTATATGTTTGTACAATACAAAAAAAAAAAAAATACTGCATTATAGCCCAATACAATTTGTTCACAATGCTAATGAAGATGGATAGAGGACATTGTAATATACTGTAGTAATTCATAAGCAATGTGGGAAAACAAGACAAACAGGCTCAGAAAGCTGGAGCATAATTTTTTGTTCCCATTTGCAGAGTGAATAGTGGTAATTTTAATAACCTGCTGGTTTGACAGATTTAATGATGCCGATTAACTTTTATTGCTTGATTCATGCCACGCTCACTTTGGGGTGAATATTTGTGCTTGCAAAGTTTGAGTGGTTGGTTGGAGGGAGCTAAAAAGAAGCTCCTAACACCCCATGGAGAACTTGGCAAGCTCCAAAGCTTTCTGCTTGAGATGCCACTCCTCCCCAGAGAGGTGTGTTTCAAGCTCACATCTCACTTTGCCACAGTGCCATCATCCCTAAAGCAGGGTCTGCTGTGACAGGAGAAGGGGAAATGGTTTCCAAATAAAAAAAGGGAGATTTAGGTTGGATATAAGGAAAAAGTTTTTTATAGTAAGGGTGGTGAGGCACTTGCACAAGTTGCCCATAGAGGTGCTGATGCCCCATCCTTGGAGACACCCAAGGTCAGGCTGTCTGGGCCCTGAGCTCCTGGTAGAGCTGTGGCTGTTCATTGCGGAGGGATTGGGCCAGAGGGCCTTTAAGAGTCTTTTCCAGCTCAGTTGATTCTATGATTCTACAATTCTATGTTCCCTCACTTTGTGATGGAAGGGACATCTGCACACCTAAAGGTAACTGGACCTCATGGGAACATTGGGTCCAACTTGGCTTGGGGTTGGAGATTCAGGATCATTGAGGTTCTTTCCAACCCGATCTATTCTGTGATTCTGTGTTCCTAATAGTTCTTTAATATTTATGGGTACAAGCCCTGATTAAGTGGGACTATGTTGTGAGTGTTGAGAACATTTTCAATCTGAAAAATCCTCCTCAAGAAGAAGTATTTAGTCAACAAAATATCCTTCATAAAGGAGTACTACAAAATCTTTTGACTTTCCATAATAGGAGTGAAAACTTCCAAATCAGCTATTGCATCAGGTTCCTTATAGGCTCAATATACTTCAAATTTTATTGTCTGTCCCTCTCCAATAACTACAATTCTTCTAATTTTTGTAATTCATTCAACATCTCTGATCAAAGTCCTTCCATTTATAGGTTTAAATCGGGCTTCTATAAACCTGGGGTTGGAACTAGAGGATCTTTGAGGAACCTTCCAACCATTCTATGGTTCTATAATTCTATGTGACCTGATTTATTGTAAGCACTTTATTTGTGTGTATATGTGTGTATATATCTGTGGAGCCCCAAGTTGGACTTGATAATACTTATGTGTCTCTTCTGATTCATGACAGCCTACAGTCCAATGGTTCTATATACATACAGATATGTGTATTTGCTTTTTTTTCCTGCTGCAGTATTTGTTAAGGTAGGGAAAACTTTTCCAAGTTATTTTCAGGTCTGTCAGAAATAGGCAAAAAATTCAAAGAGTTTGATGTGAGTTTTATGCCTCTCTTCTTTTCAAAATTTAGTTGGATCTCCTCTTTGATGCTGTTCTTATAGAGCAAAAGGCTCGGTTTCTGGGAAAACTCTATTTGTTCTCCAGGTAGGTATTTTGGGAATTATAAGGAGTTCTTAGTACATTAACACTAAGGAAAAGTTTTCAGTCCAGTAAAAAGGGGATTTTATGCAGTGCTGCTGTTTGTCGTGCTCTTCTGGCAACACACATCACTGTGTTTGCAAAAGCACTCTGCTAAAGGCATCTGATCCATGTTAAATTCTTAGTTATTGTCCTGGTGTCCTGAGCTCCCTTTCATTTAATTCATGCCCTGCCTCTCCATCCATTCACATCAGATCAAATGTGAAGTTAGGGAGAAGCAGGAATCACCACTAAATGCTTGTGTAGGGCACAGGGAACTCCTTTCTTGGGCATCACAACAGCAGAGAGGTGGTGGTGCGTTGGGATAGCAGCAATACATTGGGTGTGCTCCTGTGTGCCACCTGCCTTACAGCCCTCTCTCCTCCCCACTTAATGAACAATTAGCAACAGTGCCCTTGTAACCATGGTAGTTTGGAGATATCAATGAAACAAGGTTGAAAAGGAGAACTAACTCCATTAGGCCAAGCAACTGATACCAGTATTCAGATTTAAAAGCTGCCCTGAGACAACGAAGGATTTATTTCAAAAAATGATACCATAAAAAGCAAAACAGTTTACCCACAATCTTTTTTTTTTTTATCTTATGGCTTTTATTAAATTTTATTTCAATAAAATCTAGCATCTTTATGCTACAGAACTGATTTACCAGGGAAAACTTTGAACCAGCATCTAACAACTTTGGGAAAAGACCTTTCAATTTGCCCCTGAACAGGGCTATGCTTGTGTTCCTCTTCCCTCTTCATGTCAATGAAGGTCACATGCAGAGAATTTATGAGCTCCACCACAGAGCCCTGCCATGCAGCTGGATGCAGGTTGGTGTGTAACACTGCTTTCCCACCCCATCTCTTTTTCTTCTTTCTCTCACATTTCCTACTAATGCTGATGGATGATCCGAGGATTGGAGATACATGATAGTTTGGATACAGCCTGAGGAAGTCCAAGTAAAGAGTATTTACAAGTGCAGCCAAAGAGCACTTCATTACCTGCTTTGCTCTTCCATCATAACTTCACAGAATCATAGAATCATTTGAGTCAGAAGGGACATTTAAAGGCCATCTGGTCACACTCCCTGCAATGGACAGGGACATCTACAGCTCCATCAGGTGCTCAGAGCCCCATCCTGTCTGACTTTGGACATCTCTCCCTGTTCTGTGGTTTCTCCACAGAAAAATCTCTCCAAAGTAGAAAAATCTCATCAGAAGCTCAGCATAGCACCCACAGTTTATCTGGGAACATGCCACTGGGAGTAGCACTGGCTTGCCCAATGTGTTGCTTTGGATGGTCTTTGGGTCAGGTGTAAGAGAGCTTGGTTTGAGCCTCAGACAGAGGATTTTGCTTCTGGTTTTGCCACTGCCTTGTGGTTAGAGAGCAGGCAAGGGCAGTTTGGGTGGGAGATGGTGATGGTCAGGACACAACAGCAATGTCTGTAATATGTTGCTCTTAACATCTCTGCTTGGTGCAGCCTGGGAAAAGCACATGGAAGATGAATGGAACTGACATCACGGCATTGGCTTCATTTTCAGAGTTGTATTTTCCAAAGAACTTCATATAAAAAGACATGCACATCCTCTTCTGACTTGTGGTCATCTGCCATGTGAGAAGGGGGTACATCTGATGCCATTCAGTACAAAGGGACCAAAGCCATCAAACTCCTAAGCAGAAAAGGTGGGGGAGCACCCATATCATCCTTTCCATCGTAGCCCTGCAAGCAAGATACAAGCTTCACCATTTGTATTTAACACTTCACTTTTTTTGGCAGTTACCATTTATTTCTCTCCCTTAGGTCCAATTTTCTCTGTTTGCCCATAGCACTGGTAGAGAAGAACCTACATGCAGTGTTCCCTGAGCAAAATTAGATCCAGAAACCTGCCCTGCAGGGCAAAGAGCATCTCCTTGCCTTATGTTTGGGCAGTGTTGGTCAATACAAATAAATAATACGAAGCCCTGGAATGACTCATCTGTCGGGAACACACCTGCATAACCAATCCCACAGCTGTGGGGCTGGAAAGGCAAATAAAACAGCTGTAACCCAAGCCTGGAGGGTGCTGGGGACTTAGGGAGGGAAGCTGAGCTTTCAAACTGCTGTAACCCAAGGAAGAAAATCATCAGCCTATATGCCTTTCACAGCATTTGAAGGCAGAATGGTTTGTGGCTTAGCCATTGTTTAAAGGCCATTCCTCAAATTCCTTGTTTACTGTCAGCGGGGTGAGTTGTGGACTCTGTGACTTTAGCTGTTAATGGGCCTAAACACTTCTGCCAACAGATTAAGCTGTGCTGAAACATTAAGAAAATTGGCCCAAACAGAGATAGGGAGCATTCTTGTTTAGCTGTTGTTTCATTTACATGAGAATCATTGTCCCCAAACAATAGCATTTCCATATCGCCCAAAGAGCGGGCAATTGGGTGAAACCCATTCTGCTTCTGTTAAATGACAGAAATTGTTTGTTTGTTTGTTTCTAGAGAGAAAGAAAAATGCTCATTTTCAGCTGCAAGAGTGAGCAGATCCGAAATGAAATCCAGCCCCCAGATACCTGCAGCTGGTGAAGGACTGGGAGCTCACAGGATGGGGCGATGCTGAAAGAAAACATGAATATTAACAGCTGCGAGTGTGCTTAAACCAATTGCAAAATTAGGAACAAGCAAAATTAGTCCATTTGGGGATGGAAAGAACAAGTTTGTTAGTGTTTTGGTTTTTTTTTTTTTAAAGAAAGAAATGTGTTTTTGTTATGACTCATGCTACTGGGTTTCCCAGGTGATCCATTTGCTCCTGTTGTTTCTATATAAATTCTGCCACCTGAGCTTGTCCTAGGTTTAGTTCTCAGGAGGGGGTTAGTTTAATGCTCGGGTAACATCTTTTCTTTCTCTCTGGATCCTACAACTATTATTTGAATTATAGCAGCACCTGGAGTCATCAGTCAAGATTGCAGCCCCCTCATAGGAGGTGATGGCCAAAAACCAGCAAGGTCCAAGCAGCTCCCTGTCCCCATGGGCACAGCCAGCAGGGAAGGAACACTGGGACAGGTCACTGCTAAGCATGGAGCAGAGGGAGGAAGAGTTGGAGCTGCCCTGGGCCCAGGCATCTCTGTGACACAGGTGAGTGCTTTTGGTCAGGCATCACTGCCTCCTCAAGGCCAACGTTCACCGTGTGCTGCTGCAAGGAAGGGTGGATCAGCTCAGTACCTTGGAACCTATTTTATTGCTGCCTAGTGCTATGAGATTTATGCAAAGCACCATTTGACATTTCCTTGCTTTGAGGGGGGTCCTGCTGTTTATTTTATTTTTCTTCTAGACCTGATAGTTTGGCCAATGCTGCTGTTACTGGCAGTTACCTTTAGCTGCTTGAAATGCCACCAGATGTGAGAGGTTGTTTACATTTCCCCAATTACATTGTCTTTGAACGGTTCTAAACTTGACTTTGATTAAACCCGCTAATAACAAGAGAGGTTCCTTTTTTTTATTATGAATGTCACTTGCTTGAGTTGAAAAGACATGCTCTTAATACTTGCTTTTCATCTAAATCAAGAAAGCAACACTAAGCAAAAAAGTATTTAACTGTAGCATATAGGATTGTAAAGATGGTAATCAGGGACACTGGTAATTGAAGCTTTTGGGGGAGAACCTTTCTTCTGAATCCTTCAGTCTGTTTAATAGGATAAAATTAGCTTGAGTGGCTTGGTGTTTGAAGAGGTTATGATATAATTGGAGCTGCCTCCTGGGTTTGCTGCTGGACAAGGCGATCAGGTGGAGACATGGGAGGGCATGGGAACCTCTGAAGTACAAGACTCAGCTTCTGCCATACTAATTAGCCTAAATTAGCTATGCCAGTTTTCTGCTTGCTTTTGAATTTCCCTGATAATGCTTTTATCAGGAGTGTAAGAAAAGGAATATGGAAACGCGCACAAAGTTCACTGCGGAATGGCAAAAGCAGTGGTGGCTGTTGACTAAGTCCCAGGCTTATTGCTGCAAGCTTCAGGAAAAAACAGGGAGAAAAAAGACTGAATAGCATTAGGAAATAACAAATGGATATCAAGTACAACCCCTAGGGATTTAGAAAGTACTATGGCTTGCGTTCTTGAACACGAAAGTTTACAAAGCATCTGTAAGAAATTGATTATCTTGAGGATTATATACATATTACTTTGAGGCCAAGCCTTCCCCCCAATGCCAGCTTTGCTCTTGACTTGTTTAACCCAAGGTGAAGGAGGCAGAACCAGCTCAGGCATCTCAGCTCATGCTCCATCATCTGCAAGGCCTGGGAGAAGCTATGTGTATTTCATTAGCTGTTGCCATTATTTAATTTTCACTTCTGACCCCAATTAATCAACTTTAACCATGCAAAGAGAATTTGTGGCACATTCAGCGTAGCTTGCCCAAATCTATTTTAACTGAAAATGTGCAAGGGGGGAGGAAAATAAGGAGGGTTTGTAGGTTTTCTTTCTGCCCTTGGAAGGGGTTGCCAGTGGACAAAGCAAGTCAAGGGAGTACTTTGCCTTTGAGAGATGTGTTAGGATGAACTTCTATAGGCAAAGAGATGTCTATCTATAGGGAACACTTGATGCTATGAGGAGATAAACATTTTTCCTTCACAAAAAGCGCCAGCCTTGGTTTGCAGTTATCAGGAGCCAGCATCACCCATACCTTTAACTGGACATACAGATATTACACGCATGTAGAGCTCAACCAGCAGCTGAACCACATCATCAACTCGATGCAGGAACATGACTCATGACATCAACCTGCTCTACTCAATCTCTCTTGGGGTCCATTGGCTCTTGTAGGCCACCAGTCACTGGATGAGCAAGTGGAGAGAGATCCCAGGAGATCTTCTGGACATGAGGAGGAGTTGTGGCTCAAGAACTCTCAGTTAGGGAATTTCTTATGTCTTCCATTAACCCTTCTTCCATCCAGTGCCTTCAACTTCTCTCCATCAGGCTGTCCTAGGAAAGTTTTACATAGAGCTGTGTGAATTTAGAGGTGGATTCTGATCTCATCTGCAGAGCAAGCCTTAGCTTGGTTGAGGGTTCCCAACATGTCTCTTGGATTACATTAGAAGACATTAAACATATTAGCAGTAATCTCATACTTTGAGATACAACAAGAAGGGTAAGCTGGTGAGCTGATCTGAGAGACCATTTTGGATATGGGTGAAATGTGGTCCAGAGCAGAGTTTCTAGTAAAACTAGATTTTATTCAGATGCATTCTGCATCTCAGTACAAGAACACTGATGTGAGGGCAGTGCAGTATTACTGTTCATCACTGTCTGCTTTCTATGGAAAATCAATGGGGATATCAAGGTTTTAAAATTCTATTGAGCTATTTTATTTTACTTCGTCTTCTGTGGAGGAAAGTGGCAGAGTTTGCATTTCTAACTTCTGCTTGAGAGCAAGTTTGAAGGACCTAAAAAAAAAAAAAAAAAAAAAAAAAAAGAGAGTTGGCTTCACTGACCCTTTCAGTCCCATGTCCTGGGTACATACAATTGCTTGTGAGCTTCTCCCTTAGCTGGAGGACGTGGTTCTCAGTGGGAAATACTGTTCTGATTCTGCTTTTGTAGGGCCAGGAATCATTCAAGGAAAGAGACTGAGTCCTGTCTTCTCTTCAGACTCCTACACTCACAGCACTTGTCTTGGCTTTTTATCAGGTGTAAACACCTGGGTCCTGTAGGCTCTTCAGCTCTGGCACACACACTTTCAAAATCCATTCGACTGCCTGCATACAGACAAGTGTTCATACAGCTTCATCTCCATCCCTGTGGGCCCCAAGGCACAGCACTGGTTATTACCTGTTCAGCTCCTCCACATGCTATGCTGAGGGTCTGCATCCTGCAAATGCTTCTTCAGGAATAGCAAAGACCAAGTTGCCTCAACATAAATCTTGCTGTAATAGATTTGTATCAGTCCATTCAATATCTATGTGTTCTTGGGGTTTTCTTGGCTTATTGGCCCCTCCAACTGCAGAATAAATAGGGTGCAACTGTTTTCTAAAAAACACAATTAAAAATATGTTTTTAAGCTTGTTGCTCTAAACTCTTGCTCTAAATGCAAAGGAAGCATTCTGGTCTTGAAATGTATTATGCTCAGATTAGAGCTTTGAGAGTAGAGAGGACTTGTTTTTAATTAGGGAAATCAAAACTGGGAACTCTTCTGCCAGACACTCCTCTTTGGAGCCCCATCCTGTTTTGCTAGAAATATTTAAAGGGTAAGAACCACAAGGCAAATTCCTGAATGACAGCTGAAGGAGGGACCTTAATGTGCTGTCCTTGAAACCCATGATGAATTTCCCCTTGACTTCATGGGGTGCAGCACCTGGCATACCTTAACTCCAGACACTGTTATTCTGCAGCCAGCAATATTTAAGAAAGTGCATCCTGACCCCAGGATCAGAGAATCGGTTGAATTGGAAGGAGCCACTAAAGGCCATCTGGCCCAACTCCCCTGCAGTGAATGGGGACACCCACAGTTCCATTAGTGCTCAGAGCCCCATCCAGCCTGACCTTGGGTGGCTCCAGGGATGGGGCACCACCACCTCTCTAGGCAACCTGAACCTGTGCCTCACCACCCATAGTAAAACAACCCATAGTAAACAAACAAACAAAAAAAAACACTTTTTTTTATATTCAACCTAAATCTCCCCAGAAGAGATGTGCAGCAGGTTATGTTGATGAAAGGCTGCACCGAACTCCCATCAGATCCTTTCTATGTCCCAGCAGAGCAAGAATCAGTGCTCAGACCTCTGACCACACTCATGTATGCATGCAGAAATGCAGTTGAACACAGTGCAGGTCTCACACTTGACAGTGGGCTTTGGCTCCATTCATGGCACAGAAGAGTTTGGCTCTTTAGCACTTTTCTGCTCTTGTTCTTATACCCAGGAGAGACAAGAGCTGCAGAGCATGAGCTAGCTTTTCAGGTGATCTTCTCTTCTGTGTTGGCAGTGCCCCCAGCTCCTCTGACAACAGAAAATCAATTTGGTTGTGATTTTTGAGGACCTCTTCTTGTTCTCCCTTTCAGAACCTTCTATGAGATGGATCTGCTCCTCTTCAGGTAAGCTGGCACACAAATCGTAGTTGCTCCAGCAGTTTGTTTCCATCCTTAACCTGAATGCAAAACAGCCCCAGACCTGGCGAAAGGGTCACCTGCCTGATGACTGACCTGAAAACAGCATACCTTTGTTTGGGATGTCCCAGGAACATCATGATGTGAGGTTAGAATTTCCCTGGAAATCAAAAAATAAAGAAGTCAAGACAATTCTAGCTAGAGATGAGAGTGCTTTGGTTGTTTGAACCAGTCCAGAAGACCAGACTGTAGGTGCAGAAGGGCAGGAGATAGGGCTCTGCATGGCAAACAGTGGTTTTCCCCCCCCCCCATCCTGCAGGAGATGCCCCACACCTCACTCTCTCATTTCTCAACCATGCACGAGACAAGGCTGATGAAGCTGGTTTCCCTCTTACACAAGGTGTTTGCTGACCCATGCCCCATGCTGTTTGATATCATAGAATCATTCTGATTGGAAAGAATGACTAAGACCCTCAAGCCCAACCCCAGCCCATCCCCAGCAAGTCCCTTAATGCCACATCTCCACCATTCACCTTCAGAGATGGTGACCCCACCATTCCCTGGGCAGCTGTGCCGCTGCATCACCACATCATTCCACCCAAGACCTATAAGAGAGGTGGCACGTAACCCTGCTGCAAATTGCTCCCTGCTCCCTTCTGGTAGGAAGAGGTTTTGTGCACACTGTGCTGAACATTATGGGTTGGGGGGGAAAATCCCCTCTGCTTAATGAAATCCCCCCCATATCTCTGAGGAATAAGCTACAGCAGCCTCAAAGTATCTGCTGTATCCACAAAGCTTTCAGCACAGCGCGAGGGAGGGCTGTGTCAGTGATGAGAGTCTCTCCTCAGCTCCATCAGGCAATACTGCAAACAAGTCATGTCTCCTAGAAGAGGAAAAATCTATTTTAGAGCTCTCTTTTTCTGTGTGGGTGCTTATCTCTGGTCACTGCTGTTCGCCATGTAGAGAAGTCTCTGTGGCGTGCATTTCTAAGAGGGCAAACTGTCTAAAATTAGCTGTTAGTTTAAAATAAGAGACTGTACAGTTCTCCAGGGAGGGGTGTTCATCCTCCAAAGGAAACTGTCAAGGATTGTTCAGGATTACTCTCCAGCTGTTCAGAACTGCTGCATCCTTTTAAATTATAATGTCAACATGTCGCAAATAATATGGAATGACAATGTCTAATTTCTGTCCTGTGAGGAATGAAAAGGAAGGGAAATTGCTAGCATACTAGATACATACCAGATTTAAGAGACCAGGTAACCTTTCTAGGTGACTGTAGGAGAATAATTAGTCAAAATATTAATGAAGATGTAATTTTCTAGCCAGCCTCTGCAATCGAGAGGCTTGACATTATGAATTCCAGGCTAATGTGCTCCAGAATGGATTGTGTCATCTCTGAGGCCAAGGGATATAGCGACTTCTTCTCCAACTGGTCTTTTTATATCAAGTAGCTGTGGGATTTTTTCCCCCAAAAAATGTTTGTTCCAGTTCTACCAGCATCGCTGCCCTTAAGGAAGGAGTTTCAGTGCCAAATACACGGGTATGAAAGGGGCCAGACCAACATCATGGTCACTACTGATCTTAACACACTGAACAGCCCACAGTGAATTTGTTCCAAAAAACCATGATCGAAATAGTCAAAAGATTGAAACAGTCCATATGACTGCGTGGGTATAATTGAAAACCAGTGTGTTCCTAGTGAGTGGTAACCCATAAAGTTGTGGTAATGTGATTGATTCAATCAGATGCCTACATCCAGAGCTTAAATATTCTCATAAGCTCTCAGGGTCACTGGCTATAAAATACAAACAAGAAGTGTCCCATGGTATACATTTTAATGCTCAGATTCCATGCAGCACTGTATATTTTTCATGTTAAATTAAAGAAGTGCATGAGACAGAAAGAATCCAACGTGCTTTACATTCCCTTGCAGCAGAAAGCTGTTTTGATAAAACCTACAAATGATCCATATTGATATTAAGGGGTGGTTGGTTTTTCTTTTTTTTTCTTTTTCTTTTTTGTAAACTTAATTTGAATTTAGAAAGTCTCTAAATGATAATTGAATCACAAGTCTGGATTAGGATTCTAGCAGCAACACTTGACTTGGTCAAAATCACTGTTACGAAGAGATGCAATTTTTACACAGTACTTCACATTGATTAAGTAATGTGCGAAAATGGAAAAAAAGTATTCGAATCTTAATCATAGTAATTTGCATGAAATAAAAGTCTCTGTCAAGGGAATGCACATTATAATAACTCCTGGGTGTTTTGGTTGCATCAGTGAGCAAAGAAGTTGTGTGCATTCTTTTTTGCCCTGATATACAAGAATTTCCTCTATTTTTAGTGCACCTTTGATTATTCTAGAATTGAGCAATACTGCAGCCAGGGAGAGGCTGAGGGTCAAGCAGGCGTTCTCAGAAAAGCCAAAGTTCACAGATGACTGATACCATATATACCTAAATTAATACAGCAACATAAAGCGGTACGTTGTAAACACGGGAACTCAGTTTGAAGCTAATTAAGGCTCATTTGGTTTTGACCTGCATCAAACAATAGCACTAAATCAGAAAAGCAGATGCATTTTGGAAGCTACTGAACTGAAGAACCTTATCTGGAGCCCAGTGTAGTCAGCAGAGACTTTCTCACTGACTTCAGTCAATCAAACCTTAGAAATGCTTGCGTCTATTTACACAAATTGGTCTGAAGTAGAACGGGCTTTTAGATGTGGTTCCTGGTTCACTGCATGCACACGTCAATACTGCTGAACGCTGCGATGGTGTCACTGTTATCTGTTCCTGAAGCAGACCTCAGGAGTGTTTCTCTGGGCCACTGTGACCATTGTGCAATCTGCTCTTATTGTTAAAGAGCTGCTCTTTCAAAAATCAATTGGCATCAGGTTCTAATTACAGGAAATCTATGTCTTGTCCCCTTAGCAGATTTAGAGTTTTCCCCTTTTGCCATACTACCTTTGCTATGGATTGACATCATGGCCCCATAGCAATAACCCATAGCCACTGCCCAAACTCCTTTTGCATTCACACGAGGGTAGACTTTGCTGCATGATGTTTCTGCTGAATGATCTTTACTGTACCACATCTCAACCCCTTTACTGATCCTGTGGAGAAACTGACATTGTATTTTCTGATTAAGTAAATAATTAGAGGCAGGCTTTCTCTAATTATTGAATTTTGTCCTTGCGGTGATTTGGGACACAGGATACATCTGTTCTGAATGAACTTCTAAGATCTGAGACTCGTCCTACCAATGATCACAGAGTGGAAAAGGTTCTACTAGAACCTTTATGAACAGTCAAGATAACCCCTTTCCAAATGTTTAACAAAGAGCAAGTCAACTGGTCTGGATGCTCCTGATCAAGGATCCAAGCTTTCTAGGCATAATTTTGTCATTCCTCTCTTTCATTTTATCAAGAACTGCTTATAATGGGAGACAGACTCAAAGGCTCTTTTGGATGAGGACCTTTTCTTCTTTCTGAGCTGTGCTCAAACCACTGAGACCCACAGAAGTTGTTGTGATAGCTCTGCCTAGTATCAAAAGGGGTGTTTGATCATCCCCAGTCACATTATCACTTTGATAATTGCTTCTTGCAGGGTATTGACTCAAGCGTGGAGGAAGAAAGTTCTGAACAACTAAGCTTGGAGAGGAAACGTAGGCTGAAGTTTATCTCTTGTTGCTGAAGCTGCCAGTAAAGCTAGGCCCAAGCGGAGGGTTTGTTTAGGATTTATCCTGGGGGAGAAAGGCCCTGCTGTCTTCAGAGTGAGATGAGATCAAGTTCTGCTTTCAATACCTTTTACGTGTTGTAGGACTGGCCAGGAGTTTTTTTTTTTTTTTACATCAAAATAAAGGCATGGATGGGCCTGCACTTATAAGAGAGCTGGCATTCCTACAACAAGCATGTAGGTTGATAAGAATTTTCTTTAATCTTTTCAAAAATAACCTTTCCTCTGAAATGCAAGCTCAAGAACATGATCAGTTACATAGAGAAATCACATGAAAGGCTGTTATTACAATAACGAAGAAAAAAAATTCTGAGACTAGAGCAACAGCAAAGATACGCAGAACCTCCTTGGCTTGAGTTAACTCTGCTCTAGTGACATTTTCAAACTTAGTTTTTTGGCAAATCCTATTTGCAAGGAAACTTTGTGCACAGAAACCACCCTCTGGTTGTGATACTGGGGTTACTTCTTGCTTTCCCCAGGAATACCCAGTGCTCAGGGGCCTCCTCAATGTATTGAAGATGCATTGTAGCAATGGGACTACCTCCATTTATGAGCTAAGGGGAGTGATAACACACCATCCTCTGCCTCTCATAGCTTGAGAATATGCCCTATATTTGCCAGTACTAACAGGAAAGCAATAGCTATTGCCACATCCCTAGCCCCACAAGCACAATGCTGATGTTTTAACAGAGGGAAGCCAAACCTACCGCTCTTATAAAACAACTTAGGAAAAAAAATGGAATTCATAAGAAATAATCCTATTAATTAAGGCCCAAATCCTGGTCCCTGTGCACAGCCTGAGGAAATGTTCTGTGTGTGAGGGAACGGAGGCAGCGGACAGGGAGGGAATGTAACCCCCTCCACTATGCCCAGAGCGTTGATGGCAGCTGCCACCAAGTGCCACCATCCTCATGTCCAGCCATGGGTTGCCCCATGAGAGCATGATCAGGAGCACATCAGAAATCATGATGGCAAAATACTCCATTTTGCATTAAGAACAATGCTAAATTAACCAGTGTCCAAGGGTCCTGTGGATGGCATTTAAGAACAGTTAGTAGAAATATATACTAGGAATGATTAGCTAGCACTAATCCTGCCCTAAGGCAGGGCATAGCTGAGGTGGCTCTCATGAAATCCTCCTGGCCCAACATATTGGTGTCATCTGGCTTTGGGTATTTAGCTCCTTCCTTTCAGCAGTAGGAGATCCTACAAAGAAAAGCCTGTGATTACTGTGGTAAAGACCTTTGGCATCGTTGCCATCATGGAGTTATGGCCTTCTTTGCTTCTACCTATGCATTTCCAGGAACTGTGAATCACAAAATATTTTTACTCCAGAAATGCTCTTTGATGACAAATGTTTTAAAACTGACTCACTCTACAGCTACACCCAAAGCCCAAAGTTTTTCTCAGTGAAGAGTTCTCTGTTCTGGAAGTGGTGGCCCATCAAAACTCACCTCTGACCCCAGATACAAGACACCTCAGTTTAGTCACCTTGACAAAAGCAATGCTGACCTGTGCCTTTCCCCCACAAGACCCACTATTTGTAAATCTGTGGCCCAGTTTTAACCATCTAGATGGGGGAGCACAATTCTTATAAAGACTGGGAAATTTGGGGAGTATACTGCATACATGGGGAATGCAAAAGAGACCAAATGGGAAAGGGATCAAGGACATAGGGCACCAAGCTGTAGGAATCTCAACTTCATTCCCTAGTTCCCAGGCTGGGGGAAAAGCTTCTTTTAATGACTTTCTTTTAGTTGTGGCGGATTTCCACAAGTTCTGATTTGTTGGTAGCTGGATTTATCTCAGAGCATGATCTTTAACCATTGGGAAGCATTTCTGTGCAAGGAAGTTGTAGTCTTTAGATTCTGCAATGCTGCCCTTCTATGGTGGTATCTACATGTAGCATGAGCACACGACTGATCCCTGTAATTACAATAAAGTTCCCAGAGTAGCTGAAGTCAGTATGGCTATAAAAAAGGAGAAATTCATCTTCCCTTTGCAAAAAGTCAGACGTGCTGTGTGAATAGCCATCCTTGCATGGACATATAGATGTGCAACAACAGATGCCCATGGCATAAAGAGCAGCAGAGTGCTGGGTGATATTTGGCTTCTTGAGATATGCACGACTGATTCATAGCATCCATCTTTCTTTTTGTACTCCATTTTCTGTTCTTCTTACTAATCCATAGATTCCTCCCTTTGCTAAACCAGGAATCCAAGGCAGATCCCTGGAGAATCGTTTGAGTCTTGGATCCTCAAGCAAATCCAAGCTGTAGTTTTTCACAAGGGCAATGTTATCCCTACAGAGTTTTTAGCAGCATGCCTTATAACCCTATTTAAGCAGCTTCATTTTTAAGTGATGCAGCTAGTGGTATTAAGATATTCTGAACCATCATTAGTTCTATTTACTGAGCCTTTAGATGTGTGAATCACTGCAAACATCTGGAACGAACAGGTGGAATTCAACCACACTCACTGTACGCTTCCGTTTTAATGGTGTTTGGCTTCTCTTTTAACTGAACACCAATTCCTCTCAGAGACCCAAATGTTACTACAGGCATATATGAATTTAATTGGCAATGAGTTAAAAATGATTATTTCAGAGGAATTATTGATGTTAACTAATGAGGCATCTTATCCTGTACGTACTCTTGCCATTTTAGACTGCATCCCAGTGCAATGCAAGTGCACTGTCCATCTCTCAGGCTGCCCTAGAAACATTTGGCCTGGTAGGTGGGCAGAGTGGGGCCAGAGCATGGTGGAGCCTCTCGTTGCAGCAGGGAACAGTGTGCCTGCAGCTGAGCTGGGGTGCCACTCTCAACCCTCTGTGTTGGTCAGCCTGCCCTCCAACTAGCCCCATTCTCTGCCAGGCAGCTCCACTAAAAATCTCTCTGCCTCCTGCTTGCCCTCTTGAAGCTCCTCCTTTCAGCCCCAGTCTCCCAGAGGACAGTCCTTGAAAACCATTTTACATATTGATGCTCCTTTTGTGCTGCAGAAGCTGCACTGCTGACTTGGGTTCCATGCTGAAGCAGGCACGCCCAAACTTTCACTTCCATCACTGTCACCCCATGGCAATTCTGGACCTACCACAGTCTGGAAACAGAGCAATAAGAAGCGGGATTATTATTTTAAACTTGAAAACAAAGCCAGCAGTGACCTTCAGTCTCCTCAAGTGGAATGATTTGGGATGCCACCTGCCCCCCAAGGCATCTTCTGCAAGCACCTAATGCAATGCAGCGGGAGCAGGAGTTACCTGAGTTACACCAGTAAGCTCCCCATCACCTTTGTTTTCTCTGGAGATGAGCCAGTCTTCAAAATATCATCTCAAATTCATTCATCTTTATCAGTTGTAATAATTTTGATTTCTAAAAATGAATTATGATGTAAATGTAATTGACACTTGCGATAGGGTCATCAGGCTGAAGTCTGCTTCCTCTGCACAGATGACAACATCTGCCTAATCTGATAGATCTGTATGATGGCCAAAAACCTACTTTTGAAGGCAGAGGAACTGGGAGAAGGCAGAGGGGAGGAGGAGGAATGCAGCCATTGCACCAACACCTTATAACATCCATAAACGATAATTCAGTGTGTCCCTGAGGGATGCTGAAGAACGATGGGGATGTGGCACTGAGGGGCATCCACAGAGGGATGGGGTAGGTTTGGCCTCGGTTCATGGAGGTGTTTTCCAAACTTAACGATTCATCGATTCTGTGATCTACAGCCTCAGCTCTCTCTCACACCTGGTGAATATTGAGTGGTTTATTCACAGTGTACAGCACTTCCAGGCTCTAGCTCCAAACCTGTTGTTTATTAGCACTCTCAGCAGGCTGGGGAGATCCCAGTTCGTGGGTTTTTTTTGCTCCTGCATCCAGCTATTTTTTGCAGCTGGATGCTGCAAGCTTGAAGGAAAACACCTGAGAGCAATTTCTGAGGGTAAAATCAAGGCAACCATTACATTCCCAAAACTGGCTGCTGGGCAGGTCTGAGCAGCCCCCTGTCCCACGCTGCCTTCCCAACACCCACACCTGCCCCCACACCCACCGATGCTTCCCAAGCTGCCTGGCCAGAGAGGTATTTTCATGTTTGCACAAAAAAAAAGGCAAGCAATTACCAGGCCACACCTCTGCACACAGCTTCTCATGCCTCTAAAGTTTCTGAAAGTCCCGAGTATCAGGTTCCTGAAATCCCTGCTGCCAGGAGGGAGGTGTTGCATGGGAGCAGGATTTGCTCCTGGATGGCAGAGCTTTCAGACCTATCTGTGTTTCTCTTTTTGCCCTCTTGCCTAGCACTACAAGACCATCTTTACTTTTAAAATCATTAACTATGGTGGTTTTTTTTTCAACTCGGGGCTATATTATCATATATATGTGTGTTTTACTTATTTTTACCCATATTTTAACTCAAATTACATCCTTTCCTGGTAGCAGCGTTTGACATCTGCTTTTCCATCTCCCTGAACCCAGCACTGTTGCTGCTCCAAGACTCAGCTGGTCAGAAACGTATAGCAAACATTCACATTCAGCACAACTAACATCAGCTGGGACTCAAACCCACAGCATCGGCGATGCAGAGAGATAGATATTTAGTCACATCAAAGCTTTTTGCTAATTGCAGACACTTCATTCTTGTTTAATGTTTCGTGTGCAAAGATTAGTTGGTCGATTTAATTGGTTCAGCAAAACTTATGTTTTAAGGCAAAAACATTAGTTAAGACATAATGTATTCCCTCATGGAAAATTCCATAAAACTGAATAAATCACAAGTCAGTTTGTGCTTTGTAATTCTGTATTCCGTTCTGTAGTCAGTCAGTCTGCTCTCAGAATTGAGTGGAGAAGGGCACTTTCTTCCTGGAATGTTCATAGCTGTTGTAGATGCATAGGGCGGGGTTATAATTGTCCTTTATAGTTTCCTTCCAGTTAGTTTTGTAATATACAAATGAGTTTGCAATAGAAATAGTTACAGAAGAGGAACAAGAGAAATAAAGTTCAGGTTGGAATGTTTGTATCTCTTATCCAAATATGCCCATATTTATATATGTCCATATATCCATATCTATATGAATACATATATATGCCCATATCTCCATATTTATATGAATGCATTGAATTTACCTGCAGATGTTTGTGTGTCTGTGTGATATGTGACATAAACATCCACATGTATGTCCATGTCTGTTTGTATATTTATGCTCATACACAGCCTAAACCTGGACAGACACCTCTCAACGAGTTGCTAAAGAGGTTCAAGAGTCATTCAAGAGGTTTCCAAATCAGTTTCCTGCTAAAGGAATGTTTGTGAAGCCCAAACCCTCCATGTGTTTGCATGTATATATATGAATATTCAAATGTTGCTCACACGGACCACCAAAAATTTGTTTAGCTTGAAATCAGAGTTTTGTTTTGCTTAGAATTTGGTCTCTTGGTACTTGGCTGATCGCTTTGTGCTGGCTTTTATCTTAATTGCTTTTTGAACTATAATTATGGTGCCACATCGACACTGCTACAACACCACTGTAGTGTAAGTTGAGAGTGTTTCTATCTTAACTTCCACTATTAAATGTTGTTTAGTGCAGATGTAAAATTTGTATGCCGCAGCCATGAAACTTAGCAAACAAAGTCTGTGCCAGGGAGATTTTTTGGAAAAATATATGAAAATATTTGAAAAAATAAAATAGTTTGCCAAATATTATAGTGGAGGCAGAAAATAACTAATTTAGTTCTCTCCAATGCTGCAGTTATGAAGAGGGAAAAGGCGCCATTTAAATACCCAGCTGAAATGTTGCATGCCATTACCCCATAAATAGAGACTTATGCATAGAAGCATTTTAATGTGTAGATACCAAAGCCATATTGACTCTGCAGACTATCATTACTCCTTAAGGAAATGTCATGGGCTTTCCTTTCCTATTTGAACGAGTGGTGAATTTATAATTCTTTCAACCGCTTGGTTTTAATAACGTATCTCTCCGTTATTCGCGCTTTATCCTTTCTCTAAATACCTATTTGAAGACTAAACCATATCAATCCATTAGGCCACTAACACAGCCCAGCTTTTAAAAAGTCCACGTCGGGCTGCTCGCACGGTGTCCTATCAGCGCTAATCCCTCTCTCTGCAGAAACATTTGTTCTTTTCCTTTCATTCGAGGCTAACGTTGAAGGGGAAGAAAAACGCAATCCGCTGGCTTGTAGCATCCCTTTCTCCATGCAAACATGCACAAATAACATTAGGACTGTGACCGGCGTGGATGAAAGCAGGAGGCAGCACATTTCACCTGCCCACTTCATCCGCAGTTATTAATCCATACGCCGTAGGATTGCTGCAGAAGTCACGGGGTAAAGGGAGGTTTATCCAGCGCCGAGGCTGGGCAGGGGGGTCTGCCAGCTTAGCACAGCCAAAGAGCTGTGCGTAGTGCTGTAACCCGGCACTGAGCAGATCCTCCACGTACAAGCACACTCAATATTGCATTTCCGTGATGAATGCGCTCCTGCCATGATTTTAGTGAGGAAAGGAAATCTGTTGGGTTCATGTCATCCAAAGGGCTAGATCAGTTTGGAGCGAAGAAAAGCTAGTAGTGTTATTTTTATTACTTTAAGGCTTTTTTAAAATTTATTTTTAATTTAAGGTTGTTATGTCAGGTCCAAACTCTATGGACGAGCTCCCTGGTAGAGCTTTTTTTTGCTTAAAAAAAAAGAAGCAGCGATAAATATCACAGGAAAACTCATGTTGCACATGGCCTGTTCGTTTCCTTCCATCTGAAAATCACTCCGGGCAGCTTTTTTACTCCCCCAGCCATTATTTTCCATTCCTTATATAAATCATTGGATTTACTGAAGAAAAGAGGAAAGGTGCAAGCGTGGGGCTCGGCGGAGCGCAA